>NC_056737.1:565507057-565739557 GCF_019279795.1 Protopterus annectens
AAACAGAACACATGCATGTATGCGACCACAGTGGTAATTACAACAGCATGCAGGTACATTGATGGCACCATGCCACTAATGTTGGAGTATTTCAACAGAGTACATGCATAGAAACAAATTTAAATAATTATCAAACAATAGGACATATGACCCAACATTATAGTGAAGTTATCACGTACCAATTGAGTTGGGCATTTAGTTTATTGTTGCAGATATGCTGGGGGGCAGCAACGGTGGTGAAGTAGTTAGCATTGCCGCCTCACAGCAAGAGGTTCTCCAGTTCAATTCTCAGCTGGGTGTCTTCTGTGCGGAGTCTGCATGTCCTCTCTGTGGTCACGTGGGTTTCCTCCAGGTGCTCCGGTTTCCTCTCACATCCCAAAGACATGCAGTAGGTGGATTGGACACTCTAAATTGGCCCTAGGTGTGAGTGTGCACATGTATGTGCCTTCTGTGGAAGGTTGGGCACCGGGCTAGCAACTTGACACTGTAAAACTCCACTGCCAATCATGAGTGGACAGATGATCCGCTGTGGCGACCCCTAACCGGGAAAACCTGAAAGAAGAAGAAGAAGAGTTGCAGATATGCTGGGGGGAAGAGAAAGTTGTCAATTAACAACTAGTATATTCCTGTAATTTGCATTACTTTCCTAGTCAGTACTGTTATTTGTACCTTACAAGTATTACTTCACTACCCAATTACCTTAGTTTGGACAGTGATATGACTGTTGACAACTATATACATGAACTGGTTTTACCTGCAGTATACACCTCTTACCTGGTATACCTGTGGAGGAATTGTTTGTTAATACTGTTTCTACACATATGCCCAGATTCCAGGTTTATGTTATGCACATACCTGTCCATCTCTTTTTGCACAGACTCTGGCCATGTCTTGACCACATGCAGGTGAACCGGGACATATGTAGACTATTGCCCTCTTCAACCTTTAGTGACTTACAGCACTCTTATACACAATTTCCTAGACAGTTATATTATGTAGCACAGTGTGGGTGACAGTGATGAGTGATACCTTATTATTCAGAGCATCTGCAACAGACTCAATGCCATACAATACCAGAGTAAACAGTACCAGTACAGGGTATCAAGCTTTTATTTCTAGGCACAATGTTCACATCTGACAGACCTGTGGGAGCAATGTTTGTTAGCACTACCTGAAAGTTGCCACACAAATTACCAGAATCCACATTAGTATTATGCACTTACATCTCACTGTTACTGTACACACTGTGGTCACAGCTTGACAACATGGGGATGTAGATGGGACATACTTGACTTATTACCCTCATAACAGTTTGGGGAGATGTTAGAGTGACAGATTTGTTCTTATAGATGTGTGACAGTTGTAGTTCTTGTTTGCAGCCTATATGTCTGGGATCACCCACTGATTTATCAGGGGGATATAATGACAGGCAGCAGATATGGGCCAATTTACTTGACATTCTGGTCATATATGTACAGTTGTGGGGTATGATTCTGTATACAGACTACTACTACTCCTAGGATTTGAACTATGGCTGTGTGTGCTAAAAATAGAACAGTTCATGTCTCAGTTGCATGTGCTATTTGGATTTTGTTGGTTGTCTTTTCCCTGTTTTCTGTATATGTCTCTTTCAGTTTTACTAAATGACCTCTGGGGATTACACTAGTCATATACAGACATTCCTATGCATTTTATTTATGTTGCACAGTGTAGGTAAGAGTACTTAATACAACAGTACTATTACATGATTTCAAGTATACATCACCATATCATAGCAGAGTAAACACATGCAGTCCAGCAGTTAGACCTTTATTGTCAAGCTATTATGCTTTTATTTACATATAGCCTATATGAGACTCTTACTGCTATATTCTTTGGTGTATGCAGTACTTGCCTTAAACAATACAGGTTTTATACAGGCAATTAACTTACTAATACTTTAAGATTTATTTCCTATGTCAGTACATGCAAGAGTATTACTAACCTACCTCGTATCGCAACCTCTCCAAGTGACATCCATGGGCCTCCAGGTTCGCAGCCCGCTCACTTGCCACTGTGAAGGACATAAGAAGAATAATTAGCTATACCTATCCATAATATACATGAGCTGGCAATTATTAAACAGGTAGTGAAGTGATACTTACACACATCTGGGACCTCCCCTGTCCTCCTAGCCTCTTGGATCCACTGATCCAAGAGATCCCCCTTTCACTGCTTCAGGTCAGCATAGTGATGCCTGACCTGCTCACCAGTTCGTGGTATGTCAGTGGTACTGGTGAGGTCATGGGTGAGATGGTCCCAGGCTTCCGCTTTATATTGGGAACCCTGGTACTGGCCGTGCAGCAGTCTCTGCTCATGGTCTTTGACAAGGAGTCCTGCCATGACTCTGGACTTCTGGATGCCCCAGCGCTGTACCCAAAAGTGCACACCCTCTCCCATTTCAGACATGGTGCCTGCAAGGGGAAGCTACAACCAGTTATGAGATGTATTCCTGCCTGTTGGGTTTAAATAGGGCCGAATTCCCGCACTTAGCTGCAATTGGATGGTTTTGAAAAAGCTGAGCTATGAGCAAACCTGCTTACCTAAGGTTGGCGTTGCTTAAAGGGATATACCAATGGACAAATTGAGTTAGCTGGCCTACACATTGCTTACACCTACTAAGCTGGCCTGTGCAATGCTTAGCATTGCTTAATATTTAATTTGCATTCTATTTGCTTTTTGGCATCGATTTATTATTCATTGCATGTTATATATGTGTCTGGTATACATGATTCATGTGTATGTACACTGTATGGGGCTCTTGTGTTTATTAGGGGACTTCAACACTTTATTACAATTACACCTCATATCTGGGCTTACTGCAGTACTCCAATTCACATATTTATGTTATGTAGTAGGTTATAGAACATAAGACTGTATATAGATTCCTTTCACATGTTCAGTTTGATTTTACTATAGTGAGGATTTGTTTGGTGATACCTCAATCTTATGTAGTGCTGTGATGCCTTAGTGGTTAACTGCTGTGACTATAGTGTGCAGGGTCCTGGGTTCAAGACCTTCAATGGGTGTTCATTTTGTTTCTGGCCAGAAAAGCGGCTGTTGCATACAGAGTGATTAAGGCACTTTTAAGCACTTGTAAGTGGGTTTGTGCAAGGGTAAGCAATGCTAACCTCTGGTGAAATATGCTTACAGAGAGTTTTCTTCAATATTGCTTAACTTGTGTGCGCATTTCTTACCCCCGTGATAATGGGCTTAAACCCGCTTACTAGTGCTTGCATATGCTTACTCCCACTTACTACTACTTAATGGTGGTTATACGTGCTTACTAGTGCTTACTCCTTCTTACCACTGCACTAATTTAGACAGTAATGTCTAATGGTTCTTGGGAAGGTGGGGGATATGGAAGCTGTATGGAGTTATCATTCATTACACATTTTACCTTTCATTTGTATTCCTGATTCCTGTGTACATATACTGTATTGGGCACATGTGATTATCTGTGGACTTTGCAACATTATGACACTGACACCTCACATCTGCATTGAATGCAGTACTCCAGTTCACAAATAAATATTGGTCATAAAGTGATTTGACATGGAAAATGGAATGTGCTGCAGTGGGACTCGAAGCAGGAATGACTGCTCGTAAGGTGAATGCTCTGCCCACTACACTATTGCTCTATTGCTTCATTTGCATATATCTTGCTTTTTCTCCTCTTCTGCTATTTAAGCTGCATTATCCATAGCTAAGCGATGGGCAAACCCACACACCTATACTTAAATGTAATCTGTTTCACAAAAAAATAAAGTATCTTTATATTTTTGTGTTAACTATTGCTCTTGTACACATGGGGGGAAGTTGCTGGGGGTAGGCGTACACTTATGAGCAGTCTCGCTCATTCTTTTAGGACTTTCTGCTGTTCTTCATTGCAGGGGCATGTATATTCTGAGAACTCTGCTCTCAGACATGCCCCCTGCACTCTTACATGCTCCATGTAAGATTAGGAGCTCAGGCAGCACGCCTTCATTAATATGCATGGCACGCTGCCATCCCTGCTCCTAATTGGCTGCTTCCCTGCAGGACTAAGCTAGTCCTGCACTGAAGAATAGTAAATCTGGGGGATAGTTTTTTTTTTTTGTAAATCTTAGCTAACCCAAAGAAAAACTGGCAATATATGACCCGCAGATATCTAGAAAGGGGTAACAGTCATTAAAAAGAAATTCCTAAAGCAGACTATTATAATGAGATAATATTCTATTAATATAATCTACCTTTCTTCTTTTTGTAGTTCATTTAACAGAAGCAACACTGCTTTATCTTGTCTTTTTATTTACTATTTCAATATACTCCATCAGTCTGTTTTATAACAAAATTTAGCATTATGCATAACTCAATAAATGTTTCCTTTCCAACATTAAGCTGCCAACATTTTGAAATTTTGCTAACATCAGGATGATATTTTTCAGTTTTACATTATTGTAGACCAATGTAAGGATGTTTTTTAAAGGTAGGGTAACATTTCATTTTAGTTGCATGGCGGGCAATTGCTTTACCTACATTTTAAAGATGTACCCCAGAGTATGTTTTTTATAAAGCTAAAAAAGTCAGGTAGTACTAGTGAAATAAGAAACTTACTTACAGGAGCAAAAAGTAAACCATAAGACTACTTAAACTGCCCATGGGCTAAATAAAAATGAAATATATTAATCACATTACTTATTTGCAAGTCCATTTGTACTTCTTGTTGGTTGAACCTTTCTGGTAATATGTGTTGTCATGCTTATGTCAGTTTGCTTTTGGTGGGCTTTGTGTTTCAGGTCCAACTGCCTTGGACAAGATAAAATTTCTTGCTATGGGACCTTCAAAAACTTTGTAAATGCCCTGAAAGGGAAAGACAACCTTTGTGAGAGTGCAAATCTGAAAACAAGAAGACATTAATCTGTGTACTTGGCAGTTCTAAGAGGCTGAATTAGACTTGTACCTGTAAAACTTGAAGAATAAGCTCTAGTGGAATGTGTTGCTATACTGACAATTTTCAAGTTAGTCAATATTGTTTTCAGATCTACAGCATGTGTTTGTGGATATATATATATATATATATATATATATATATATATATATATATATACACACACATATATGGGTGCGTGTATATGTGTATTTTTTCAACCACTTTTTTTCTCCTGCTGCTTGCCAGACATCAGCTAGTTCATGGCCAGTGGATTCACTCATTACCCCACACTGGGAGAAGAGTCAGCCAGGAAATTCCATTATTCAGGCAGCCATGACAGGTGGATTTCCAAATGCTGGCCTGTCATCTTGTACACAATAGGCCAAGCACCAGGGTGATAGTGCAATGGGCTGACCATAGTAGTCGTCAGCTCTCACTTCAGCTGGGGTTTCTCCCCCAAGCTGTTTTTTCTCCCTGGAAAGCACAAGCAGTAGTTTCCTGTTCACCACCAGAGAAATCGCAATGATTCTAAGTGTTGCATGCATGCGACCCTTCTCACCCTTGAGAAAGGAGAATTGGTCATGCTCATTCACTTCTTCCCTTTTGAGCCTGGCTCCTCCTATGTCAGGGATGCTAATCAAACCTAAGTCTCCTGGGTCACAGTAACAACTCCATCCTTCTCTGATATAGAACGTGGCAGTATTAAGAAAGTGTGATGTGAATACATCATGATTTGGAACATTATTTACGATAGCTAAACATTATCTTCATAATCAGGATACATGTTATACATAAAGGGCTGAATAGATGTCTTCCTCTTATCAGAGGGGCCATCTTTTTTCCAGCTGCATATGTGCCCAGTAAGAAACTGCTATGATACTTCATATTTTTCTAGCATTGTTGCAATGACTACAATTTCAGTTTTAAAAATAGTAATCACAGGGTCCAAATACTTTAGTACCTGTCTAATGCAGTTGAAACTTTTATCCAAGTTAATATATATATATATATATATATATATATATATATATATATATATATATATGTATGTATGTATGTATATAAAAAAGGCTTATTTAAGAATTTATTAATGGATTTTTTTGTGCCCAAGTTAAAATTGAAATAGAATGAAAATAAAAAAAAATAATAAAATGATTCTACATATTTAAAAGTATAACTTAGCAGAAAGTAATTTTAAAATGCTATTGAGGGAAACTGTTTTGCTCAAATCAGGGTACTCACTAGTATTAAGTCTCAGCTGCCATAATAATTCTCAGTATATCAGTGTATACTCCCAGGGACCGACTCTGGGGTTAGGAATGACATGTTTGAGTTTTATATAGTAAAACAATTTATTGGTGTTTTAGACTATTTTACATTTGAAATGGGTGGTTGTTTTAATAAGACTTTTAACATTAGATATTTATGGCAGAATTTAACTTAATACATTATTATTGATGTAAATGTGCTGTTAATTGGAATCCATTTGCGACTGAGCACTTCATGTCATATGTTTTTTATTAATGACATATATATTTGTACTTAGAGTGATTGCATATTAGTTCTGAAGAAGTCCTATGGCAAAAGTGATAAACTGTGTGTGTTAAATAACAGTTCTATATTTTTCTCCTTGGCTGATGTTATCTGACTGGTTTAGATGGTCCTTCCTTTGGCTTTAAGTATTTGTTTTGGGCTATTCCTGCCTGGGGCTTTTCCTAGTTCTAAAAAAATAAAAAACTTTGAAAATATATTTATTGTGCGACAGTTTCAGAGAAATGAATTTCAGTGTTTTGTTGTTTAGATCAAATGAGATTTTGATTAAATGAAGCACAGTTTTATTTTAGAAGAAATGAACTGTCAGTCAAATGAATCACAATCATATCTATCTATAGATATCTATCTATCTGCAGCAAATATAACACAGTTTCATCAGCAAATACAAAGCCTAGTATGCTGCTGAAACATGCAATTCAGTTACTTTTGCTATGTTTCAGGTAGCACAAATATTTCTAAGAGATGTTTGATGGGGAGATATTACAAATAAGGAAACTGTCAACATTTACTTAGTAATTCATATCATATTTTGTTGGCTGTTATCGTCAGTTGTCATTGTAGTTGATTTGAAAATTGAGCTAACTGTATGACTGGAGCACTTTTTATTAAGTTCATATACTATGATTTAATAAACACCTAATGAGTTGTATTTATATATCTGAATTGAAGAAGGATGTGTTGCCTCTTGCTTGATTTGAAAGTGTATTACATTTAATTGTTTTATTAATAAATGCCTTATGAATAAACATCAGTTATTAATACACTTTGCCTAAATTTCTTTCCTGGTCTGTGGCTTCCATCACTTTTTTGCTTGGTTATCCCTACATTTGGTCATGATATACATGACTGAGTTGCTCTTTATTGATATTTGAAGATCAGTAAGCATAACTTGAAAAATATTAAGAAACCCAAGAAAAATCTTTATCTATCACACCTTTTTCTGATCAAGACTTATATCCTTCTCACATATTTTTTTTAGGATTAACACAACTTTTATTCCTTCCATCTCTGGAATAATGAAGATACACAAAATTGCACCAAACCTTCCAAATGGCTTGTTGTTGCAGCAAAACTGAGCACTTAGCAAAATTTGTGTATTTCAAGTTGAAACATTTTTTTCAGGAAAACCGTACATTTATAGAAACTCTTGGGATTTTTTGAGCACCATAGTTAGTTGTGAATTTTTTGAAGATGCAAATCTTGTTAATATTGATGTTAAAGAGTTATTTTCAGTAATTCTGCACTCCATAGGACTGGCATGGTTTCAGGAAGCTGTGTTAAAGGATTCTAGCCTTACTCAAAATGATAGCTGTATTGCTGTATTTTGTATGGCAATGGTTTTGAAAAATAATCATGTTTACTTTGAAGTTGAATATTATAGACATGTTTGGAATTTTGTAATAGGCCCACCTCTGCCCCAGTTTTAGCAAACATTGTGCTGTGGTACTAGGAGATCACATTTGTCTGTACTACTTCTTTTTTGTATATATCATAAAATATCTAAGACTGCTTCATGACATTCTTAAGCTGCGGGATTGTAGTCACAAATTGACAGAATTTATCAATTACATTAATAGTGCCACATCATTTTTATAATTGATTAACAATGCAAATAACAGCAGCATTGCCTCTTTTTGGATGTTTAATGTTTAAGGCTACTACCAACAGATGCTATAAATCAAGTATTTTTGGAAAGGAAACTTTTTTAATTATTTGTACTATACTAGTTGTCATCCATACTGGCAGAAAATGAATCTTTTTAAAGGCTAGATGGTTTGACTGTCTAGGTTTCAATTAACTGATGGCATCTTTATGATTGACCTGCTTAAATAAAAAAAATGTGTTCAGTGAGAGGGGCTATCCACCTGATTTGATTGACAACATGGGAAATGAAGTCAGTATGAAACAAAATTTTAACTTTCAGTCCACCTTAAACTAGAAGGGAACTTGTATTCCTTGTGTGAACTTGTGTGAACTTGTGAATGTGGGGGGCAAGCAAAGTCACATGGACTTTTCTAAGCCATGATTACTCCTTATAACAATATGAGTGCAAATATTGTAGAGATATTTGAAAAGAACTGGGGAGAAGAAACACCTCATGATTTGTTTATAAATAGGCCAGAACCCCTAAAAACATGTTGGAATCAGGGAACAGTACTACAACACCTTACCCAGAATCAGAAGCATGAGGAAATGTGAGACTTGTTGCCAATGTCAGTTCACTTTTGATTGCAACAACACTACAATAGCTAATAACCCAAAGACCATTATAGTAGGGAGAAATATGATTTTAAAACTAGGGATGTTGTTTACCTTGCCAGTTTCTTAAACTTCACTTCATTCTATATAGGAAAAACTGGATGTGCATTAAGTATAAAAACCTAAGGGCATGTGAATGCTATACAAAAGAAATATCATACCAATGCACCAAGTAGATATGCATAGTTATGCAGGAATTTTTAAAAACTGTGTTTTTTTGTGCCTGGAGAAAATACTGGGAAAAACAACCTGAATACCATGAGTTATGCTTATAAACATTGCTGAACACCCCCCATTCTCCTAGTATAGATGAAAACATTTCTATTTTTAGAGTTTTGGTATTATGCTCTTCAAACTTATAAGTAGGGTTTCATTGACACACCTTTGTTGTGGTGTCCACATATTTTTAAATACTTGTTTTATTGTTATTATTATTTTATGTATAAATTTGTAGGTTTTAAATATATACACTTTTAACATTTATGTATGTTTAATTATTATTTAAAATGTCTGAATGTTTAGGGGATGTCATAATCATTTAGGTGGACACAGACATGCCCCACATATCTATAATCTCCGGTATGTCTCGTTTAACAGCACTGATAACAGCTATGGGATTTATAGCAATTTAGTAGGACTCTACTTCATGTGTCTACATTGAAGAGGAATGTGTGAACCATGAATTAGAGCCTGGGAATCACATTTTTTATGCTATAGTATACCTATCCTGTAGTAGGTGAACATTCACTATCAGTTAGAGATGAGCTAGCAGAAGACCACGTCACACGTCAGCTAGGAGAGCTTATGCTCCCATACAGATTTAACTGGGTGCTTACATGTGCATCATACAGCCCTCCAGTCCTGTAAGATGGAGCTGAAAGATGCCATCTTCAGCACATGGACAATGGAATGGGTGATGAGGGACTCCATCAGTAGATAGCATTTTCTAAATATAATTTATATCACACAGTCTTGACCTTGGCAAAGGTTACTTTTTCCTAATCCTCACAGCTGACCATTATCTGCCAGCAGTTTTTCAACTTGTTCAGCAGATCTGCTGGACCTTTCTTTCCCTTCTCCAGGCTCTACATGACCAGTGCCCAGGGCTAGTGAGGAGAATAGGGACACTTGTGTGGGGCATTCTGCTACTGGGGAGTGGGTATACCTTAGCTCATCTCCCCCCAACAGCATTCCTAGGTCCACTATGGCTACCTTCTGGAAATGCATGCAAACTTCCTCACATGTAAAACCTCCAAACCAATTGGCACACTGCTTGCATCATGGAGGTCATCTTACTCATTGTGCTGTAATTACTAGGAGACATGGTACCTCACTCCCTCCAAGGATATGTGAACTGGTGTTAGCCTCTCAAGTGCATTCTTCCTTCCTCACCTGGGTTCCTCCAGTGCCTATGCCATTAGATGAACATTGGTCATCTGGGGCACAGTCAGGACTTTCTTCTGGTATACCACAGGGTAAACAAGGGTAATTCTTGGCCTGCTCTATGCACACACTACTGTCATACTACAACAGCATTTGATAAAGGGGCAGAAGGTCAGCCAATCACCTGTATTCTACATGGCTTCTTGCTACTCTCTGCTTACACCATTTTATTGCTGTCCATCAGTTATGGTCTGGGACTGCAAACATCAGTTCATTCCCATACACATTATGAATGCTATCCTAGCTATGTCTATGCAGCCACAGAGCAGTGGTTTAAATACTGTTCTCATTAGTGGTTATGGATCATTTTAATGATACAGCATTAAATAGACCATCCCCAAAGCAGACCCCAATGCAAAATATAGGATATCTGCCCATGTCATAAAGCAAATAACCATTGTGTTATATATATATTTTAATATGGTATTAATAATAATTGTCTAATGCCACAGGTATACAGGATATCAACAGGGACCTCCAAAGCTGAAACGCAGGAAACCTCCACCCTCTAATACAACCCAAATAACACATAGCCCACAAACTCAGTGTGCCACTCAACCACAACCCATAAGGCATAACAACATGCAGAACACTCTAGTCATAGGTGACTCTATAGTCAGGCACACTGATGTTCCACTCGCCAGGCTAAACAAGGATAAAGTTACTGTCCGCTGCCTGTTGGTTGCCAGGATCTGCTACATAATGCATGCACTCAGGTCACTCCACAACAAGTACAAATATGACTCTGTTATTGTCCATGTTGGTGTGAATGACCTGAGACATACCTCCCTGGACTACATGAAAAGAGACATGAAGGAGCTGTCTGATCTTGTAGCCCAGTCAGGTATGACGCTAGCCCTGAGTAGCATCCTGCCATCACCCAGAATGATACCACAGTACAAGGACAAAATGATTGACTTCAACAATCGGCTAAGTTACTGGTGTCATTCTAAGGGTGTCCAGTATGGGTCTGTCTGGGACGACATGATCGACAGACCACGATGCTTTGCCAAAGTTGGCCTGCGCCTGTCACCCTTGGGATTCTGAATACTGGCTAAGGCTCTTACCACCCCTATAGTGCCTTTTTTAGGCAAGGTTCAAATGACAAACTCACCACCATAACAGGTGCAACCAAGCAAAATCTGAGGGGAATGCTACTCAATGCTAGAAGTCTAAACCTTAAAATGCACTCACTTGAGGCACTCCTTAAAATGGAGAATATCGACATCTGTGCAGTGACAGAGACCTGGTTCAAGACTCCAGAGAGCACCCCTGCATTACCAGGCTATAATTCATACCACCAAGACCACTGATCCAAGAAGTAAGCAAATTTAATGAAACACTTATCACCTCGGCTTACACAGCCTCCCAAGAGTAAAAACACTACAAAATACTGTTTGCTTATATACAGCATATTGCACAAAACAATTAATCAATTAAGCATACAATTCAAATCACATACTTCCAATTTAATAATTTTAAAGTATGGTACTTTGGAGCCTCAGGGACTCAACAAAGAATGTAATTGGAAGTATGTGATTTGAATTGTATGCTTAATTGATTCATTGTTTTGTGCAACATGCTGTATATAAGCAAACAGTAATTTGTAGTGTTTTTACTCTTGGAAGACTGTGTAACCTGAGGCGCTAAGTGTTTCATTAAATTAGCTTACTTCTTGGATTGGTGGTCTTGGTGGTATTTTATTTTTTTGTTTGTTTTTTTAAGTTATACTTTCTGTAATTCATACCACACCTTTCGGCCACCTAACCTGAACCTAAACACTAAAGGCGAAGGTGTTTCCATATTCATTAAGGATATCCACACCTCCAGACTAGTTGCTCAGCATAATGCATCCGAGATTATCCAAGTGCAGCTATCTCTGAGCAAGACTGCATTCCAAATTGTAGGTTGGTACAGATCCTCCACCATGCCCTAGGATTCCCACTCCTCATTTCTTGATACACTGGAAAATGTTAGGGTAAAACCTAACACACTAATAATGGATGATTTCAACTACCCCACCATTAACTGGGAAAACTACTCATGTACCAACTCTTTTGCTCAACGTTTTCTGGAATTAATAAATTCCAACACCGTGGATCAACTTATCCACACCCGCACCAGGGGCAGCAATATCCTAGACTGGGTCATTACCAGCATGGGCAACCGGTGTTCCACACCAGAGGTCAATTCCTTGTTGGTCAGATCTGACCACAAGCTAATCACCCTAGACATCCACATTTCACCCCCACCCCCTATTATGGAAACCACTGTAAAAAATGTCTCCAAAGCCAACTTCAC
Organism: Protopterus annectens; assembly: GCF_019279795.1. Taxonomy (NCBI): domain Eukaryota; kingdom Metazoa; phylum Chordata; order Ceratodontiformes; family Protopteridae; genus Protopterus; species Protopterus annectens. The sequence goes on from NC_056737.1 coordinate 565,519,566, forward strand.
ACTTCTTTAGACAGAAGTGGCAAACTTCACAACACCCATGCAGATGGACAATAGAGGTACGACTGCTGAATCCTATACAAATGCACTTTATAAGCACTTACATGAGTGCATGGATCGTGCAATCCCTAACAGAACCAAGATGCTATCCTCCAAAAAAAGGAAGACAATCTGGTGGTTCCCCTGCCATAAATAAACTCTACAACAGAAGAAAGAAACTGTTGCATAAAAGAGTAAAATGCCATGAGTGGAGGAACTCTCTGGTCAGCCTAAATAAAAGCTGAGATCCCTCATAAATTCCACTAAAGCTAGTTACAAAAACAAAATCAACACTGATTCTAAAGACAGCCACAAAGCATTCTATAGCTATGTCAAGAATCACAATGGCAACACTCAGATCTGCTCTGAGTTACAGCACAATGGCACTAAATATTCAGAACCAATTGGTATTGCAAACATCCTGCCAGATAGGTGCAGTGCTAACTTTACTCCCCTCTCACCCCCTAAAGGGCCCATCTCTATACTGGAAGAATGCAAAGTTCCTGCAATAATGGCTGCACAGGTAAAAACCACACTCTCAAAAGCCAAGAACACAGCATCCATGGGACCTGACAACATCCCAGGCTGTGTTCTACATGAATTACTGAATAAACTGGCACCCCACCTAAGTAGCATGTTCAATCATAGCCTCACTTCAAGCTTTTTGCCCACTGAATGGCACACAGTGACAGTTATCCCACTCCACAAAGGGGGAGCCACCACAGACCCCGGGAAATACCACCCCATTAGCCTGATGAGCCTGGTCTACAAGACTATGGAATGTATTTTCATGGAAGTTATAAACAATGACATTGGTAATCTCCAAACTCTGGACCCCACCCAGTTCTGGTTTGAAAAAGGCAGATCATGTCTCTTAAACCTGATAGACTTCTTTGAAGTGGTCACCAAAGCCACAGATGAGGGTAAGGTGGTTCAAACAGCCTATCTAGATCTCGCCAATGCTTTCTACACCATCCCCTACTCTGGAATTATAAAGAAACACTAAACTAGGTATTAATCCCTATGTCACAAGATAGGTTGCCAAATGGCTCACTGACAGAACCCACACCGTGAAACTAGCAGACTCCAAATCCGACTTCAGACCAGTGACAAGTGGAGTACCACAGGGTTCAGTCCTGGATCCTCTTCTGTTTGGTATCTACTTCTCAGAAGTACAGGCTAACACCTTCATCTGGAAAATCTCCCACATTATTCCTCTACACAAAGGAGGAAATTCCACTGAACTTTCAAATTACAGGCCTATAGCCATTCTGTCTCCCTTGGCTAAAATAATGGAAAAATGTATCAATAAGCAATTTCTTGCCTATCTGATTCAAAATTCTCTCCTTGCCCCCTCCCAGCACAGATTTAGACACTGCCATAGTACAACCTCAGCCCTTCTCTCCTTTTCTCACAGAATAAATCAAAACCGTAATGACAACAAGCTCTCCTCAGCCCTCTTCCTAGACCTATCCAAGGCATTCAATATGGTAAACCACCACCTACTCTTAGACACACTAAAATCACTCCATAGATAACCTAGCAATTAACTGGTTTCATTCTTACCTAAATGATAGACAACAAGCTGTACCATGGAATGAGAATCTATCATCTCTTTTACCAGTCACCCTTGGAATCCCACAAGGATCTATATTAGGTCCCCTCCTATTCTCCTTATTCATTAATGACCTGCATAAAGTCATCCCAAATGCAACTTGTATTCAGTATGCAGATGACTCCACCTTAATCTGCTCTGCCACCTCCCCCTCAGATCTACAATCTTTATCACAAATCACTTTCAACAAAGTAGAGAACTGGCTCACAGGTCATAGACTACTATTAAACCCAAACAAAACCAAACTATTGCACTTCTCCCCCACTCACAAGATCCCCTCACCACCTCTCACAATAACATCTAACAATGGCACCATAATTTCCCCAGAACCTAGTACTAAACTACTTGGAGTAATCATCGACTACAACCTTAACTTCAGAGCTCACATAGACAAAACTATTAAAACAGTTAACAAAAAACTAAACTCTTAATACAGGATTAAGCGATTCCTAACCCCCATCTGCTAGAACTGTTTTTGCTCGTATGCATCTGCTATCAACCCTTCTTTATACCTCACCCATCTTTGCTAACTTAAGCAAATCAAACCTCAATAAATTGACTACCTGCAACAATAATATTGCCAGATTTGCCACAGGGTCAGCTTATAGAACCCATCACTGTGTTAACCTTCAATCATTAGACTGGCTAGAATTACTCTACCAACTGCAATATAACCAACTAATAGTTGTTCATAAAATTCTCTACCAACCAGACAGTACACCCATGCTAAAAAATATTATCACCCCCTATAGTAACCTAAAGGCCCTTTGCTCTTCCAACAAAATGCTAGTACACACTGTTAAAACCAACAATTCATCTGGTGCATCACTATTCTCCAACTCTGCCAGAAAAAAAACTGGAGCCTTCTTCCTGCTGAACTCAGCAATGACCCCTCCTTATCCCAATTCAAAAAATCTCTTAAGAAATACCTAAAAATGCACTGGCTTTGTCCCTTTACAAACCCTGACTAACCCCCAGATGAACAGAATATATAAATGAGAACCTCATTGCAAGAATAAATCTCTGATCATCTAACTGCTTAGAATTTTGTATATCTCTCTCCTACTGAAAGATTTAAAGTTTAGATGATAAAATGTATCTTAACCACCTTATGTTAGAATTTCCCTCTTTTTAAGATAAAATCACTATTTCTTTCTCACATACTAACTTCCAAACCATCCTGTGTGTATGTGAATAAAACATGCACCTGTCTGTATATATATTGTTAAATTTCAATTTTGTGATAATTCACTGTAATAATTTCACTGTAATTACACTAGTTATGTACACTTGGAGCTTTTCTACCCGGGTAGCCGCTAAAAATGGACCTGCATCCAGTCGGACTTTCCCGGTTAACAAATGTAAAATAAATAAATAAAGACACTGAAGGTCTTTGGCTAACGAAGTTCACAGATGACTGCAAACTAGGAGCCATAATCGAAACTCCTAGCAATGTGGACATCCTACAAAAGGGCCTCACTGAGACAGATGCCTGGTGTAAAACCATGGCCTCAAGTTCAATGCCAAAAAGTGCATTGTCATCCCTTTTGGTAAAAACTCTGTACCCATGAACTACCACATAGGCGGTAGTATACTTAAAACTGAAAGTGTGATAAGAGACCTTGGGACACAGGTGGACAGAAATCTCTCCTTTGATAATCACATCACCAGAGTAGTGAGGAAATCCTTCTACGTGGCATACTTCATCACAAAAGGTTTCTCATCCAGGAAAAAAGAGGTCATTGTTCCCCTCAGCTCATCACTCATTAGACTCATTATAGAGTAAAACGCCCTTTTTGCTATGTACCTCACAAGACATTTACAACAATTAGAAAGGCCGCGGAAATACCTCACAAAGAGGATTACAATCCTCAAACAGGTGCCCTAGACAGACCTTCTCAAAAAACTCCAGCTTTATTCCATCACATATCGTCTACTCAGAGGCGATCTCTGCCTAAAATACAAAGCTATGTCAAACCCAAAGCTGGTGGACATGCTCCACTTAAAGAAATCCCAATCCCTCTGAGCTACACACTCTAGGGACCTAAACCTTGTCACCACAATAAACAGAACATGCTGAAGGGATAGATTCCTGTCCCAGAGACTTCCCATACTCTGGAACAAACGACTTATCTATAGCATACAAAGCTCCTCATCAGCACTCTTTCAAGAAAAATCTTGATGACTGGATGGGAGATAGGAAATTCACCCCAGGGATCACTTCTGTGGCTCTGCTTGACAGGGGCACAGGAAAATAATTTTCTTGGGTGGCGAAAGCCAGGGTACATTTTTGGCTAGGCTTATATAGGCCCTAGGGCCAATAGCCTAGTACCTACCTATGAACCTATGAATCTGTGTGCTGTTAGTACGTAATGCTTGTCATGATAGATCATTTTGTCCCAGTGTTTGAGTCATTGGCTGATCATCATCCCTCTTGCACTGCACTGCACTGCAGACTTCACTCTTATACCTGTATTGCCTCCTCTGCAGATTTTTATTCTCTCTGCCTGATGTAATCCTAAATTATCTCACTTATTATTGCCTTCATATCACTATCCTGCATTCTCTCTCTCTCGCTCTCTCTCTGCACTCTTTACCTAATCCACTTAATCTCATCCTAATTTTCTCCCTGGTTCCATGCAATAAATAATCAACTATTTTAGCTCCTCAACATTACCTTAGACAATCCCCCAGATTCTGAAAAGCTTGCACGGCATGCAAGATCAGTGCAGGAGATCAAGCAGTCAATATGTCTGCCATGCGATCCAGGAACAGCCTGCAGGGGCGTGCACGAGTACTCCTTCACTAATCCTGCATGGACGAATCCCTTGTATGCAAATCCCCCCATTTGCAGGAGAAATATATGCAAATGAGGTGAATTTGCAATCCAGAAAGCTTGCAACCGTTTGTGCAGGACTAGTGCTAGCTGCAGAAATGTACTCGGGTAGTAACCGAGTACATTTCTGCAAAATCCAAAATGGAGCTGTAACAGCTCCAAATAAAAGTTGAATATCATGTAGTAAGCATGCCAATGGCCACATATATGACCACTGGCATTACAAACACTTAAAAAAAAAAAATACAAACATCAACTTTTTTTTTTTTTAGCCGATCTCAGCTGTTTAAGCATAGGCTCAAATGGGATCAGGGGGAAAATAATAAAATAAACTGAAAATAATCAGTCTAACTAAAATCACTATTCTGCCATGGAAGTCAATGGCAGGCAGAAGACAACCTGATGTCATCCACCTAGAAATACACCTCTGGGAAGGCTGTAGTTCACTGCTCTTCATAGCACATCCTGTAACTGTGAACTGCTGTAGTGGTTGCTAAGGGGGGGGAAGCTCAGTGTGAGACATGTAACTATGCATTAGCAGGCAATCCTATGCAAATGAGGGGAAGGATAGTGAATCCCAGTTTTCCCGAGCATGTGAGTTAGGTCCCAACAGTGTAAGAGTAGGAATAGCTTGGTGCAAGCCTAGGAGTTAGGGGATATCATGGGGGGCAAGCCTAGGAGTTAGGGGATATCATGGGGGAGGGGGGGGTCAGGCATACTGTAAGCAGATTGGAGCCCTGTGGCTGGGGTTTGCTCCTAGCTTAGCACAGCTAAGCTAGGGGGTGTGTCTAAACCTGTCTAGCACTCTTTACCAAGCCTAAGTGGGTGTGCATGCTGTGCACCAGGTTTTACAGGAAGAATAAAGAAGTTAAACCAGGAAATAACATCACTGTGCACATTTGAGCACTGTGTTTGTACAGCGGACCCCTGGGCATAAACAGGTAGGCAATGGGAAGGGAAAACAGCAGTAGGATGGTAATCAAGGAGAACTAGCTTAGCTGTCAGGTGAAGGATGATGGTGGTGAGGATGTGAATGCTGTCGACCAAAACACAGTGAGGAGACGGAGAAGAGTGTACAGACCCAGGGTAACCTACCAGGGGCTGCATGAGCTGGAGATAGTGGAGCATTATAGGGTGGACAGGGACCTCCTACAGCAAATTGTTCATCTGTGCCGGCCATGCCTCACACACAGAACTAACAGAGGGGATCCCATCCCAGTGGATACCAAGGTATGTGTAGGCCTACAAATACTAGCTACAGGTACCTTCCAAAGGCCAACTGGGATATGATAGGGATTTCACAGACATCAGCATCCAGGGTAATCCACCAGTTCCTGGATGCTATGTCAGCACATGTCGGTGAGCATGTATATTTCCCCAACACCCATGAGGCATTGGCCAGCAATATGCAACTGTTTCACCAAATAGCAGAATACCCTGAGGTAGTGGGTGCTATAGACTGCATGCACATACACATTAAAGTACCACCTGGTGAGTGGGGTAAGGTCTACATCAACCACAAGGGCTTCCTCTCCATCATCTGCCAGGTCGTGTGCGATGCCCAGGGCATAATAATGAATGTGCGTGCTGGCCACCCAGGAAGCTATCACGATTCCCACATCTGGCATCTGACGCAGTTGTACCAGAGATTTGCCAATGGGGACACCCTTGACGGTCACCTAGTGGGGGATGCTGGATATGCACTGGAGCCATGGCTGATGACACCCATCAGAAATGCATGCACACCCGAACACGAACTCCATAATGAGTCACATGCACAGACCAGAATTATAGTAGAGCGTGTGTTTGGGATGCTCAAGTCACGGTTCTGGTGCCTGGACACATCCAGTGGAGCCTTGCAGTACTCACCAGCTACATCTACCCAAAGTGTCCTTGTATGTGCCATGCTACACAATATGATCCTGTGGAAACAGCTGCAGCAGGAACAGCATAGGGCAGGGCCACACAGCCCCCCACCATTGCCAAAGTCTGCACAGGCACAGAGTGACTTGGAGGAGGAACAACCTGAGCATGCCCCAGTAGGCAGAAGGAGGCATGCCCAGTATGCCCTGGCCTTGGCAAAGAGGCAACGCATAGCACATACACTGACACATGAGGGACCCATGGAATAACACCTGTCTCTGACTCTCACATACAGTAAAAGGGATGCCAAACATTACACTACCTGTGCTTAACCATTTGTAGGGAGTGTACTATGTGCATCCAACATAGGCAGCCCTGCAGCACTACCCTCAATACTGGGACTCCCACAAGGTAAGTGACTCACACATGCCAGTCAGGGGGGTTCACATACACAACAACAGCCACAGCCAACAGGACAGGTGTAGACAAATAAAAACAAAGGCTGTGCTATGGCCTCTGAATGAGACCTATGGGTAACCCCCCCCCCCACCAGGCCTACACAGACAGACTACAGCAGATCAAGCAGTGGGCTGTCAGTTCTGAAGGGTAGGAAGTCAAAAACTGATATGTAGGTAATTAAAAAACAAGATCTGTAGTACACTGGTATGCCTCTAGTCAGCACGATAGGTAAGACTACAAAATGAAATGGAGTACCCAACATACCAGTACAGTCCTAGCAAATGTGTACAAGTATCAGGTGTGTCCCCCATTCCTACATAGAAATGTAGTCACAGTCAGGTGTGCCCTGCCCCAATCCTGTGTAGGAATGTAGGAATAGTCAGGTGTGCCCCCCATCTTATGCAGAAATGTAGTAACAGTCAATGCCAAATAATCAACTCATATCCAGCAAAGTCAGCATGCTACCTGTAGGTGTACAACACAAAGGTCCGCACTGCAGTACAAACTACCTGGACTCGATCCACACATTCAATACAGATGGGCATAACGGGCATGCCCACACACTTAGAGAAAAGAAGGCAATGCCAGTCAACAACATACTGAAAGGTCATACTGGACATGCTCACACACTAACACATGAAGGCCATGTCTGCAAACATGAAGGCCCTGTCTGCAAACACCAGTGGACCAGACATATCTGGCAACCGTAGATGTTAGTTCAGGCACTCCTCAGTATGCACCACTCATGCTTTGCACACACAGTGAATAGGAATACAGGCATATATGTAAGGACAACACATTATAATAAGCTAAAGGTAGACATACATAGATGTGTGGAAGAGGGTGACTGTGACAAGGAGCTATCCAGGCCTGTCCCAATCAGCACACAGCCAAAGGGCCACAACCACACGAGGGTCAGATGTCACTCACTGCAGATACTAGCCACTAGTATCTGTCAGCATTACAGAGTATGTGGTGCACATGCCAGCTGTGCAACATGACTGTGCAAGGAAGTAGTCATCTAGCAGCTGTATACATATACCTGTGAAATATGACCTAGGTTGTGCCCGCATGTGGCGTGTCAACCCCTAGATGAATGGGTTATGGCCCATGCACATACACTGCCCTCCCCATAGCCCCACTATGACAAGCATGCTGAGGTCATAGACTGTGAAATACACCTTTGGGATAGTTTTAGCCCAATAATCTCCATGGCATGTCCCATAACTGCTTACTGCTGTACTGGGATAAAATAGTTAGGTAGGAATTCTAACCCCAGCCATGGCAACTCTGTGTGTGTGTGTGTGTGTGTGTGTGTGTGTGTGTGTGTGTGTGTGTGTGTGTGTGTGTGTGTGTGTGTGTGTGTGTGTGTGTGTGTGTGTAAATATCTATCCATCTCTGTCTGTGTAGAGAGCAATGCTTTTTAGGGTAGTCACACCCCCTACAATTTATATGCTCGTCTTTGGCAAGGCTGCTGATGTCATCCCCCTAGAAATACACCTCTGGGAAGGTTGTAGCATAGTAGTCTCCGTAGCATGTCCTGTAACTGTGTACTGCTGTAGTGTGATAATGTAGTTAGGTAGGAATTCTAACCCCAGCTCTGGTAGCTGTGTGTGTGTGTGTGTGTGTGTGTGTGTGTGTGTGTGTGTGTGTGTGTGTGTGTGTGTGTGTGTGTGTGTGTGTGTGTGTGTGTGTGTGTTTGTCCATCTCTGTCTGTGTAGAAACCAATGCTTTTTAGGGTAGTCACACCCCCTACAATTTATATGCTCACCTTTGGCAAGGTTGCTGATGTCATCCACCTAGAAATACACCTCTGGGAAGGCTGTAGTTCACTGCTCTTCATAGCACATCCTGTAACTGTGAACTGCTGTAGTGTGATAAAGTAGTTAGGCAGGCGTTCTAATCCCAGACATGGCAAGTGTGTGTGTGTGTGTGTGTGTGTGTGTATGTGTGTGCATGTATGTGTATGTGTGTGTGTGTATGTGTGTGTGCGTGTGTGTGTGTGTGTGTGTGTGTGTGTGTGTGTGTGTGTGTGTGTGTGTGTGCGTGTGTGTGTGTGTGTCTGACTTTATCTGTGTAGATAGCAATGCTTTTCAGGGTAGCCACACTCCCTACAATTCAAATTCTCAACTTTGGCAAGGCTGCTGATGTCATCCACCTAGAAATACACCTCTGGGAAGGTTGTAGCCCAGTAATTTCCATAGTGAGTCCTATAACTTTGTACTGCTGTAGTCTGATAAAGTAATCAGGTAGGTGTTCTAATTCCAGACATGACACGTGTGTGTCTGTCTGACTCTATCTGTGTAGACAGCAATGCTTTTGAGGGTAGTCACACTCCCTACATTTGGCAAGGCTGCTGATGTCATCCATCTAGAAATACACTTCTGGGAAGGTTATACCCCAGTAATCTCCATAGCCCATCCTTTAACTGCATACTGCTGTAGTGTGATAAAGTAATTAGGTAGTTGTTCTAATCCCAGACATGGCAAATGTGTGTGTCTGTCTGTGTAGATAGCAATGCTTTTTAGGGTAGTCACACTCCCTACAATTCAAATGCTCAGCTTTGGCAAGGCTGCTGATATCATCCACCTAGAAATACACCTCTGGGAAGGTTGTAGCCCAGTAATCTCCGTAGTGCATGCCATGACTGTGTACTGCAGTTGTATGATTTACAACTCTGGTAGGGTTCTATTCCCACCCATGGCAGATCTGGATGTTTTGTGTGTGTTGCAATGTCTGTGTAGGGAGCAATGCATTATAGGCTAGTCACACTCAGTACAATTCAAATGCTCTACTTTGGCAATCCTGCTGATGTCATTCATTGTGAAATACACCATTGGGGAAGGAGCTCTCCATTATTCCCTGTGGTGTGCCATATAACAGCTCCATGCTGTAGTGTGATATAGAATTCTGTTAGGGGTTCTGTACCCACACAAGTTGGTTGCAGATATTTTGTGTGTGTGTCACTGTCTGTGTAGGAAGCAATGCATTTTAGCCTAGCCACACTCATTACAATTCGAATGTCCTACTTTGGCAATCCTGCTGATGTCTTTCAATGTAATATACTCCTTTTGGGGAAGGAGTACTCCAGTATTCTCCGTGGCGTGTACTATAACTGCATAGTGCTGTAGTATAATAAACTAATTAGGTAGAGGTTCTGTTCCCAGACATGACAGGTGTGTGTGTGTGTGTGTGTGTGTGTGTGTGTGTGTGTGTGTGTGTGTGTGTGTGTGTGTGTGTGTGTGTGTGTGTGTGTGTGTGTGTGCGCGTGTATGTGTGTGTAAAACTCATACCTGTGTAGAGGTAGGAGTGAGTGTATGACACCTGGGCCCAATGTGAAGTGGGCTTTGCAAATTTCTTATAAGGTGGCCCTAGTAAATATCAAAATGTCCACTGTACAGGGATAACAGATGTGAAATAGCCAAGACACTGGGGTGCATATCCATACCCACACATGTGATATCAAGGCCAGGCAATCACAGTTAGCAACCCCAGTATTACCCAGAGCACACTCTCAACCCATGTCTCATACACACACACACACACACACACACACATGCCTAGGCAACAGACAATATGTGGGTAGTACACTACATATTTGGCACTGATAGTAACTATGGAGTGATTGCAGTGGGCTACAGAGGGCATGGCACCCTATCCATCTGTCCAATAGGCACATACATGCAGACAGTGCACCATACCCATGTTCCCCACTGGACACCTGCAACACCTGTGTTGCCTTCACATGTGACCCACAAAGGACATACCATGCCTGAAAACATACCCTGTATGGACAGATGCCACTAACATCAGGGAATGCCATTAGGATGCTATCAATTTAGCTGTAGGGTAAACCTGCTGTCCATTACCAGTTTCCACCACAGGTGGCCAAGGCTGGCACATCTGATGATAATCTGTGTACACAACATGGGCCAGACACCCCAGGTACAGTTTCACATGTCACTGTATATGCATGTGGGAGGTGTGCACATCCCAGACACTGTCCATGTCATAGACTAAGGAACACATACATGGCAAGTGATGCACAGCATTGGCCACACGCAATAGTCCTCAGGTGACTGGATGGTGGTTACAATACCCACTTGTGTGGGCAAATGCAGAAACTACAGCCCTAAGCCACAATGCAGACCATTGCCATGTGGCCTGATGCCAAGGTATACTCATCACCTAGCCTTGTATAGCCAACTGGCACAGTCGACCACCGCATACCCGTGCAGACATGCACCCATGCATGTCAGTACTGGCACCCTCTGTGTTTGTGTGTGTTGTATGATGCGTATGATCACATCCACACTCACTAAAACCCCCATTGGCAAACTGAAGCATGCTGTCTGATGTCAAACACCTCCCCATACCCTTTGCCCATATAATCTTTGTATGGTCCATGTGGTGCATGTGATACCTGCACAATAATGTGTTGTGGCAATCTCACTAGTGATGAGTTGTAATCCTGGCCCTGCCAAGTGTGTCAATGTGTGTGGGTCTCTGTGAGAGTGTGGCTGTGTTGACGCTGGCACCTGTTCATTCGGACAGGCACATGTACTTCACCTACTGTATAGCTACCAGATCTCTTTTGCAGATGTCAATCACCATCACATATATGTTCTGAGGGGTCCACAACAGCTAACCTATGTGGCAAATCCAATAACTGCACAGAACTGTGATAACACTACATAGTCATCAGGGGTTTGATACCCTGTGCTGGTAGGCGTGTGACAAACATGCTTAACTCATTCACTCCAATGGAGCTCAGGAAGGTTACACTGTAACTTCCAATGGGCGGAGCCTATGTCTTTTGACAGAATCAAATTATAGCCTCACATTTCAAACAAATGTTCATATATCTGGAACCATAGGGGTTATGAAAGAGGTATAAATGGCAAATCCTTCACCACAAACTGTTTTATAGTGGTAGTATTCTTTACTTTCTAGGTTTTAAAATGAATTTTATAAGTCACAGTAAACACAGTGACTATTGTGTTTGTAATATTTTGTAAACAACTTATAATATCTCAGCAACCACTCATGTTACACACATACTGTCAGCAGTATGTTATTCATCTAACTGAGAGCTTTCACATGAGACTAAGGATTTCTCTCTGTGTTACCTGGTTGTTGAAATATTTATAAAAATGCTGAAATTATATCTGTATAAATTAATATCATAAAAATAACAGTTAATATATCTTTGTGTGCACTAGACAGAGGTCAAATATTAATGCATCTGAGTTTGTCACTGTATAAGCTTTAAGATGATGTCTTTTAAAACATTGTACATAGCATGGTTTTGGAATTATTGATGCAAATATGAACAAACATTTTTTGACACCTAGAGGCGTCAGTAGGAGTTAACTGCAAATACACCTGGAGGCATCACTTGGATGTAATGAGTTAAATGTTATTCTCCCACCCCTCCCTGACTTGTCTTTGCCTCTGTCTGCCTCTCTCACTCCCTCACTGGTGGATGTGGAGACCTACACCTGCTTTGCTTAGGCAGCATGTGTATTTTAGGTAATGCTCATGATCAGCTGATGGCCTCTGCACAAATTGCTGCCCTCCCCTAGCTGATTGCATGTGGAACAGCTGTAGTAACATTCCCATAGCCAATTGTATGGAAACACACTCCAATATCTAGAAACATCATGTTTGTGTTGCTTCTGTTCATTCACTGTGAGCAGGAACTCATTCCGCTGTTTGGTAAACAGCATCTCAGATGGATTGGGGATTTACCTCTGACAACATACACTGTGGAAACATGCCAACACACAGGAGGGGGATGTGCCTGACCTGACTACAGACTGTAAGTGCTGCTATACTGTTTTCAGAGTGATGTTGGTTTAACAGGGTGTGTGTGGATATGGCTGTCCTACATGTATTAATACCTGCCATGTTAATTGTATGTTTATGAGGACTCCCCATCTGTAGGGTCATCTGCAGTTTGGGCAGTGTGTGGTGTCTTTGTTGTCATGCGTTACCCACAGAACATGTATCTGTGAACTGCAGAAGGTAGTGTGAGGATTGCAATCTGTAGATGGTGAAAGCCGTGACAGTTACTGACTTCATATCCCTCACAGGACATATGTTGCAACAAACCCTGTTACAACAGTAAATGTATGATGTTATCACAGCAACATGTCAATATTGGCCCTGTGTATGTGTTTCCAGCCACAACTCAGTCAATCTTTGTACATATGTCATGCATTAAGAGGTCCATATGTGCTGTACACCATAATTAGTGTCATCATATCTGATAACAAGCCAGTGAGATATCAGACTGCTACACATGTTATGTACAGCAGGGGTTATATTTGATGACATAACCTGGACATACTGTGGTTGTTTATACAGTACTGAGGTCTGTGTACTTATGGTGAATGTTGACAGTGTGTGCATTGTTAATATGTACCTTGGCCTATGTACAAACTGTGGTAATTGTCATCGTCCTGGGTCCCGTCCTATCTGATGTTACATGCTGCTCTACTGTATGTTACCGTATTGGCTGACTTGTTTGTAGGGCCATACACACACATGTCCCATACCACAGACAGGCATCAGACCTCACTGTGTAGAGATCCAGTATATGTAGGGTTAGTGTGTGAGTGACACATATGAGGATGGTGTTGAACAGATAGTCCATATACTGTAATATTATGCTAGCTTATCATATGTGGCTGTGGCTGTATTCACATTGGTTGTGGTTATGCAATTTCACACAGGTGTATCTTACCCTGTGCTGTGACATGCCTGTAGAGCCTGCTATATATGCAGGTACATGTGCATTCCCCCAAAGGAGATGTATCCCATGTTGAGCCAGTCTGCGTGCACAGTGCTTTGTTACATGCCTAGCAGCTTAGTGTACTTACCCAGTGAGGTGTCATGCCCAGATACTTGCCAGATGTACTGCTGCTGGGCCTCTCTTAACAGTCAGGTATGTCAGACAGAGTGGTGGGATGCTGTACAGATGTATGTTAATAACTAGTGGGTAGTATTAGGCCATGGTACTTCTGTACCAGCAGTTATTATGTGTCAGAACAGACAGGGGTGTGTGAATGCATAACCTATGTAGGGCAACTGTATACCAGTCATTATGTGTTATACCCATCTACATGGCTGTTAACATCCATATTGTCAGACTTGGTCCACATGTTCTGCACTAAGGGGGTTCTGTGTATACCTCTGGACTGTACAGAGTGTATCAGAATGCCCATATCTATTGGCTAATATATCTGCTGTAGTCCACAGGAGCATTACGTGCTTGCAGCAGTACTGTGCTATGATGTCTTTAGGATGTCTGTCAGTAGCCAAAGGCACACATGTGAAAAGCAGATGTGACCTCCCACACACACCATGTCTGTGCAGACAATCCCTATTACAATAGTAATAGTCTGCTAATATACCTGCTATACATGCCTGACATTCTTGTACTATGAAGGTGGGACTATAGGGGCTGATGTAGGGCTACACCCCATGTTCAGGACATATGGTGAAATTATACATGTACATATTGACATATATAGCCACTGGGGATGCACAAGCCAGTGCATTTCTTTGTGCCAGTCCCAAACCCGGATAAATGGGGAGGGTTGCATCAGGAAGGACATCCGTCATAAAATTTTGCCAAATCATACATGCAGAAAACTGTACAGAAATTCATACCGGATCGGATGAGGCCCGGGTTAGCAAAGACCACCACCAGTACTGTTGTCCAACAGGGTGCTGGTGGAAATTGGACTACTGTTGGCCGAAGGAGGAGAAGAGGCGGAAGGCATTCCCAAAAGCAGGTAAAGGCTAGGACTGTGATAGTGAGGTATACCATGTGTGCAAAAGACCAGATGGAAGGGGAGCAAGGCTAGGTGTATCGGAGGTGGTTTCAAATTGCTTTATCATGGTGGGGATGGGAGGAGAAATGGCGTAGGCATTACCTGAAGGAACAGTATGCTAAGAATGTTTTGGAGGTGAAAAGAGTGTCGGATAGAGTGATGTTTATGAAGCTGGAAATTGATGGTATAATGATGAATGTTGTTAGTGCATATGCTCCACAAGTTGGGTGCAAGATGGATGAGAAAGAAAAATTTTGGAGTGAGGTGGGTGAAGTGGTGATGATTGTACCCAAAGGTGAGAGACTCATGATTGGAGCAGATTTCAATGGGCATGTTGGTGAAGGGAACAGAGGGGATGAGGAAGTGATGGGTAGGTATGGTATTAAGCAAAGGAATGCAGAAGGTCAGATGGTAGTGGATTTTGCGAAAAGGATGGACATGGCTGTGATGAATACATATTTTAACAAGAGGGAGGAGCATAGGGTGACATACAAGAGTGGAGGAAGATGCACACAGGTGGATTATATCTTATGTAGAAGGGCCAATCTGAAGGAGATTGGAGACTGTAAAGTGGTGGCAGGGGAAAGTGTAGTTAGGCAGCATAGGCTGGTGGTTTGTAGGATGACATTGGTGATCAAGAAGAGGTGGATGAGTGTGAGGGCAGCACCAAGGATCAAATGGTGGAAATTGAAAAAGGGTGATGTTCAGGGAAGAGTTAAAACAGGCAATGGGTGGCAGTGAAGAGTTACCGAATATCTGGGTAACTACAGCAGAGCTAGTAAGAGAGATGGCTAGAAGGGTGCTTGGTGTGACATCTGGAAAGAGGAAGGAGGACAAGGAGACCTGGTAGTGGAATGAAGAAGTACAGGAGAGTATACAGAGAAAGAGGTTGGCGAAGAAGAAGTGGGATTGTCAAAGAGATGAACAAAGTAGACAAGAGTATAAGGAGGTGAGGTGCATGGCAAAGAGAGAGGTGGCGAAGGCTAAGGATAAGGCGTATGAAGAGGTGTATAAAAGGTTGGACACTAAGGAGGGAGAAAAGGACCTGTATCGATTTGCTAGACAGAGGGACCGAGCTATTAAAGATGTGCAGCAGGTAAGGGTGATAAAGGATAATGAGGGAAACGTACTCACAAGTGAGGAGAGTGTGTTGAGCAGATGGAAAGAATACTTTGAGGGGTTGATGAATGACGAGAATGAGAGGGAGAGAAGGTTGGATGTTGTGTGGATAGTGAATCATGAAGTGCAGTGGATTAGCAAGGAGGAAGTAAGGATAGCTATGAAGAGGATGAAGTATGGAAAGGTTGTTGGTCCAGATGACATACCTGTGGAAGCATGGAGGTGTTTAGGTGAAATGGCAGTGGAGTTTTTAACTAGATTTTTTAATGAAATTTTGGAAAGTGAGAGGATGCCTGAGGAATGGAGAAAAAGTGTTTTGGTATCGATTTTTAAGAATAAGGGTGATGTGCAGAGCTGTAGTAACTACAGAGGGATTAAACTGATCAGTCACAACATGAAGTTATGGGAAAGAGTAGTGGAAGCTAGGTTAAGAAGGGAAGTGATGATTAGTGATCAGCAGTATGGTTTCATGCCAAAAAAGAGCACTACAGATGCGATGTTTGCTCTGAGAGTGTTGATGAAGAAGTACAGAGAAGGTCAGAAGGAGTTGCATTGTGTCTTTGTGGATTTAGAGAAAGCATATGACAGGGTGCCTAGAAAGGAGTTGCGGTATTGTATGAGGAAGTCGGGAGTGTCAGAGAAGTATGTAAGAGTGGTACATGATATGTACGAGGGTAGTGTGACAGCAGTGAGGTCTGTGGTGGGAGTGATGGATGCGTTTAAGGTGGAGGTGGGATTACATCAAGGATCAGCTCTGAGCCCTTTCTTATTTGCAATGGTGATGGACAGGTTGACAGACGAGATCAGACAGAAGTCCCCCTGGACTATGATGTTTGCAGATGACATTGTGATCTGTAGTGAGAGTAGGGAACAGGTGGAGGAGACCCAGGAGAGGTGGAGATATGCTCTAGAGAGAAGAGGAATGAAGGTCAGCAGGACTAAAACAGAATATATGTGTGTGAATGAGAGGGAGGATAGAGGAATGGTGAGGATGCAGGGAGTAGAGGTGGCAAAGGTGAATGAGTTTGTGCACTTGGGATCAACAGTTCAGAGTAATGGTGAGTGTGGAAGAGAGGTGAAGAAGAGAGTACAGGCAGGATGGAGTGGATGGGGAAGAGTGTCAGGAGTGATTTGTGACAGACGAGTACCAGTAAGAGTGAAAGGGAAGGTCTACAAGAGGGTAGTGAGACCAGCTATGTTATATGTGTTGAAGACAGTGGTATTGACAAAAAGGCAGGAGTCAGAGCTTGACGTGGCAGAAATGAAGATGTTAAGATGTGCACTGGGTGTGACGAGGATGGACAGGATTAGGAATAAGTATATTAGAAGGACAGCCCAAGTTGGAAGGTTTGGAGACAAAGCCAGAGAGGCAAGATTACATTGGTTTGGACATGTGCTGAGGAGGGATGCAGAGTATATTGGGAAAAATATGCTAAGAATGAAGCTGCCATGTAACAGGAAAAGAGACCGGCCTAAGATAAGGTTTATGGATGTGGTGAGAGAGGACATGCAGGTGGTTGGTGTGACAGAGCAAGATGCAGAGGACAGGAAGAAATGGAAACAGTTGATCTGCTGTGGCGACCCCTAACGGGAGCAGCCGAAAGAAGAAGAAGAAGATGGGTGTGTATATGTACATAGATATGCATATACACACCTGGATATATACATATACAGAGCAGTATATGTCTACACATATACAGATAGAGATATATATGCACATATACATATACCATGCTGCCATGCCTGCCAGCAGTCCACTGCTGTTGTATCCCCCACAAATATGGTAGGGCTGGGGCCATATATGTCTGGGCTTTACCTATACAATACATGTGTGCCCATATGCACCCTAGAGGCCAGTGTATGTAACAGTGGTATATGGTATTCCATTTCTGCAAACCTATGTATGGTGTTTATCCTATGACCTCTCTGTGGGTATATGTTGCAGGCAACGCATGGCATTTGTATGGATGGCTCATCCAGTGTCCAGTTGTTAGGGTGTTAACTGTAGGCAAAGTGGCTGCACCATATTGTATGCACCTACTACATAAGTATCTTACTGTACATATCTCTGCATGTGTATGTGTAGTCACATGTATGTATATATATATATATATATATATATATATATATATATATATATATATATATATCTGTATCTGCATATATATGTCTGTGTATATGTATCCTGGGGATGTTGATAGCTTCCACATTTTACATTTCCTATGGGAGCCAGACTGTACTGCATATGTTATCAATACCAGCCTGAAATCATACAGGTGAGATGTAGTACTGTTAACATCTTGTGCCCATGTCATGACAGGTCCTGGTTATGGGATCTGCAACACTTGGTAGTGTATTGCAAGGTGGACATGTTTGGCTGGAGGGGGGTATGCCAATTCATTCAAGACGTATATTGTTTGGGGCCCCTCAACCCCATTAATAATGCATGTGGACATATTTGTTTTTGTTAATCTACCATTGCTATCTACAGATGCATGGCCACATATACCTATAAAGATATATGTATATATACATATATATATATATATATATATATATATATATATATATATATATATAGCTGCTTACATATATATAACTATGTACATATATACCTGCATAGATATATATCTGTGTGCATATATGTACCTTGCTGTGTATATGTAGACATATAGGTGTCGACATATGTATGTGTTGATGTAGGCATTTGCATGTATATATGTTCATATATATATATATATATATATATATATATATATATATATATATATATATATATATATATATATATATATATATATATATATATATATACATATATATATATTTCTAAATATATATATATATACATATATATATATATATATATATATATATATATTTATATATAAATATATTGCTATGCTGTATCTATTTAGATATTAATATATTTACACACACACATATATCTATATGTTGGTATACATTCTCTGTACTGTTGCATGATTGGGCTGGATGATATCTTTCTGAAAACATCAGATTTATGTATATCTGTCATGGCTTAGTGGCAAATCACTTTGGCTATGGTGTACAGGGTCCTGGGTTTGAGCCCTGTAGAGGCTGTTTATTTTGTTGCTGGGCAGAACACGAGCCGTTGGATACAGAGTGATTAAGGCACTTTAAAGCAGTTGTAAGCGGGTGTGTGCGGGTTTGCGCGGAGGTAAGCACTGCTAAGTTAGCTTCAATATTGCTTCAGCTGTGTGAGCATTGCTTACCACTCTGCAAACGGGCTTAAGCCCACTTACTAGTTCTTAAATATGCTTACTACTGCTTATTTGTACATAAACCTACTTAATAGTGCCTTATTCATTATGGCAGTGACACTTCACATGTGCATTTCCTGCAGTACTCCAGTTCATAAATATATGTTATTTAGTGGGTTTTTGCAACAAAAATATTGGTCATAATGTGCTTTGCCATGGAAAATGGAATGGGCTGCAGTTTTCAGAAAGATATCGTCCAGCCCAATCATGCAACAGTACAGAGAATGTATACCAACATATAGATGTATGTGTGTGTAAATATGAACTAGGAATGCCTGCTCGTAAGGCGAATGCCCTGCTCACTACACTATTGCTATGCTGCTTCATTTGCGTATATCTTCCTTGTTATCCTCTTCAGCCTTTTAAGCTGCTTTAATTATAGCTAAGTGATGGGCACACCCGCGCACCTATGGTTAGCTTTAATCAGATATTTAAAAAAAAAACAAACAGGTTTCTTCATTTTATTTTTATGTACTGTTGCTGTTGTACACATGGGGGACTGTTGGTGGGGATAGGTGGACACCTATGAGCAGTCTCACTCATTCCTTACCCCTTTCTCCTGTTCTCCATTGCAGGGGCATGTTTATTCTGAGAGCTCTGCTCTCAGACACGCCTTCTGCACTTGTACATGCTCTGTGTAAGCCTAGGAGCTTGGACAGCATGCCTTATTAATATGTATGGCATGCTGCCATCCTGCTCCTAAATGGGCGCTTCCATGCAGAACTAAGCTAGTCCTGCACGGAAGTTTAGTAAATCCAGGGGAATGTTTATTTCTACACAATAAATGTTATATCTACCTGGAAAAAGTAAACCTAACTTACAATACTCTAAACAAATTATTGTATTATCCATTGTATGTAAATGCTTTGGTACTAATATATATTTTTAACTATTTTTATGTATATGTGTTCCACTGTACTTAAAATTGCTGTACGAGACATGTTGTATGTTTTGTTTGTTTTGTGTCTATTGCATCTTTTCTTCCCGGGCCTCCACTGAAAATGGGCACCTGCCCAGTCGGACTATCCCAGTAAACAAATGTCAAATAAATTAATAAAATAAATTGCTAGTACAAAGGCATTAAATGACAGAATCATGTTGGTATCTATTCTTCCTTCTCATTTTTTTTCAGTGTCACCTTCTTCCTTGTATTGACCCGCTGTGGTGGTGCTGCGGTAGCATTGTCGCCTCACAGTAAGACGCTGTCTGGTTCGATTCTCAGCTAGAGCGTCTTCTGCATGAAGACATGCACGAATGGGTGTACCTTTGTTGAAGGTTGTGTGTCAGGGCTGGTAACTCGGCACGTAAAAATCAACTATCAATCATTAGCGGACCGGAGTTCTGCTGTGGCAACCCCTAACTGGGAAAAGCCAAAAGACACAACAACAACAACAACAACCTTCTTCCTTGTATTACTAGTGTTCTGGATTAGGTCCTTTTGGGGTGATCTGGTAGCTGTCTGATGTCCTGAAATAGGAGGCCATGATGCTTAGATGGAATCATGATGTTCAGCACTTCATGCACTGTAAGAATCAGAGATGTTTTCTTGGGTGTGTACTGCAGAGACCCCAAATGTTTCTTCAGTCATATTTCCTGCAAAACATATAATGTTTTGCTGTGTGCTCCTTCTGCAGATGATTGAACAATTTGATTAGGTATTGTCAATTATCACTCCAAGAGGAATGTGCAATCACATGCAAAACATAAATGAACACGTGCTGCAAAAATTACTGCTGTACATAATTTACATTAGATCCATTATATATACGTATATATTTGCTCTGCACATGCGTGCCAGTGATATATCATTCAGGTGTATACATCAGCTATAAAACTAATCCTTAGATGTCAGAAACAATGCTGGCAACTGCAAAGCTGTCCTTTCTGTTGTCCGCACTAGATGGTATCTCACTGAATGGAACCACTATGGTTGATACGCAGCTTTCCATCATCATTAGGAGCCATTATAGCTGTAGGGATACAGTCACGAACACCAAGAACCTAACAGAGGTATGCAGTTTCAGAATAGCTCCATGGCTGCACAGCATTTGCCTTGCTTTTCCCGTGAACTTTATGTAGCTTCCAGTCTCATAAAACACTTCAGCAAGGAACCTGATGAGGTTTCAGGTTGCTGTAGTCTGGAGCACTCTATCTGTGTAACCCATATAAAACTGAAATGCTGCAGATGCAAGTATACTCAACAAAACTCAAACTTCTACTTGCAATGAGACTGCATTATTCTATCTGATGCTTGGAGCCATGCATGGGGTGCACACAGCACAAACTCAGTACAGCTCCCTGTCAAGATACATTTATTGAAAACTTCCTGGTTGAAAAGCTGGTTTAACAGGAGCTGTTGACACCAGTTTTCTACTTGTCACTACAGACTGACCAAAAGATAATAAAGGCCATAGACATGTTTTCCTACATAGCAGTCTTGCAAGAAAATTAGAGTATCATATTGTCCTTCTGGTTTATCCCACTAGAAAGGTGCTCAATCAGCTTCCCATTTTAAAACAATTGTTATAGTGATGCTAAAAATCCTTAGTCAAAACTGAATGAAAGCACAGTGCACCAACAACCCACAGAATAAGATTTAAAGCAGAGGTTTTTGCAGAGATCCATGCCCCTGTGAAAGCCTTCTATATTAATATAAGTTTTCCACCCCTCTTATCTTATGTATATTATCTCCACATTTCCTCAACACTGGGAAGAATCTACATTACAAAAAAACAGTGAACAGCAGTCCCATGCAAACAACTGTCCAGCAATGTCTGCATGTCAATGATACATGTCCCGGTCCCCTTCAAGAAACACATCACACCGAATGACATTTGACAACCTTTATTAATTTCCATAAACGTAAACATTGACTAATATTCATTAATTTCAACCAAACATGGTGCAGGTGAAATAACATCCATGTAACATTATCATGGGACAGGGCAGCGTAAACCTGCTCATCCTGATTAGTAAGCAGTGTCCATACCTCCACACACTTACTTATGAAGCAGCGTACCCACTCACTTCCATTACCATTTATTGCATTATACCATCAACTAAATCTTATGTACTTATCAAGCAGCATAACAGCTCACTTTCCTTTTCGAACTTATTGAATTGACCAACCAACACCAGAGGGGGAACAGAAGAGAGCAAGCCTGCCTCTCTTCTCTGCCCACCAGCCGAACCAGGCTGTTTCCCCTCTCTCCACCAAACTTCCATCATCTAGCCACCATTAGGGAATACATCATTCGGTGTACAATAATTACCAGGACATTACCAGCCCTTGGCAATTACCTAATGATTACCAGTGCATGACCTGCCACTGGACCAGGAAACTCAACCTCCAGCCACTGAAACTAAAAAGCAATTGCATACCACCCTTTCCATAGCAACCCCCTTTTACTTGCCCAATGATATGTAGAAACAACCTAAAAACTTTCAAATACCATTTAACAGCCGCCTTGCTAACACCAACTACCCATTATAAACAGCAAGGCACCTAAACCCTATGATAGCTTTAGCAATCTGACCCCCCTTAGTTCTATCAGTACCCTTGAATGCCACCAGCAATATACCAAACTTGAAAATGCCCTATGTCACCTGATCAAAACAAGATTAGCGACATGCCAACTCCATCCAGATGTAGAAAATAAACCATACCCTTTCTCTCCTTCAAGTACGGTAAATCAAGCCAAACATCCCATCCAAGGATACCCCCCTCTAGCTCACCACCTGAACCCACTAACTCAATGTAATCCCTTAATTCCCTACCCCTGAAGGTTGCAACCCTACCCAAGCCAATCCCAGAAAAACCCAGCTACCAATAATACAGTGTAAATTCACACCTGATGCTCCCCATCCAAAACAAGCAAAACAAACCGTTATGTTTTAACTAGTGGGAAGAAATTATAACCAACAATTCCATATTTGGCTGCCTTGCTGGAAGACCATAACCTCTTTTCACACCACCTCATCAACCATCGACCTCAACACCCTCTCTCCCCTATCAAAGCCACCTTTCTTCAGCCTACCAAGTAATGCCCAGTCAGCCCTTCTCCATTTGCAACCTCCGAAGGATCTGTAAAAAAAAAAAAAAAAAAAAACTATAAATACTTTATTCACACATAATCACAACTTCTTCATGACAGTATGCACCCCCACTGGCATATATTCTTCATTAACTGCTTAAAATGCATTTACTGCCACATACAAAACACCAGTGAAACTTAAGATGTGTTAACAAAACTACCCGTAAGATTTCTTCCACACCTCACAGATTCACGATACAACTGATACCCATTCAAAATAAACAAATACTTGCATTTAAAGGCCTATACTGTAAATAAATATATCACTCTTTTCCCACCAAGTGGTTCCCAACAACATTGTTAACCGTAATTACTGATTACTAGCAAATACCCTGAAACCAACCCTATCTATGTGCTTAAACCCCAACCATTAACTGCCACACTGGAATCTATCAGAATACCCAGCCTATTAGACCTTACACAATGACGCTCAATAAATCCCATGCAAACTGATTCAACTACCTGAAATACAGAACTGAAGAGCTACAACCATTCATAATCCCTCCTTGTCCCTAGCTTACTCCAACTGTGCTGTCAAAGCATCAAAGTCCCCAGCTGAACCCATTGTCCAATCCTATACACGAAGAACAGGAAACTCTACTGCCATGCCTCCAAAACCTGCCTTAAACACCTGTTACAATAATTCTATCTTTTACAGCCACCCCAACTCCCCTTGTACACCACCAAACCTGCTTCACCCTGCCTATAAATTAACATGAGTCACCGTTCAGCACCGTGCCCCAAATCTGACATGTCAAAATAAATAGTTACCAAAGTAGGCTTAGCAGCCATTACCTCTCAAGAGCTCTTATACACTCTACCAACTGATGGTCTTCTGCACTTCCCATCTGCAAAATAAAGAACATATTAAGTGCTGTGCACATTAACTCCTTCACAGTAGACACTGCTAGGTGCCACCTTGCTCATGAATTTCACCTCTTATCCTAACAACTCCCCAAAAAATGTTGCAGTAACCAGTTTCCAAACCACACTATTCATTTAAACCAATAAAACCAGACAAATTCACACATAAATGTAGAACAAATGGCCTACCAGGGATAACATTCAGCTTTTGCTCCTAAAACCTAAAAGTTTGAACTTGCGATAGTATGAATTCCCTGGCAGGTATGAAGTCACTAATTGACAAAACTCCATGTTATGGAATAGACTCAGAACTATAATCACTCCCACATATATAGATTACCATATACAATTTGGCCAACTTAAAACCTCTAACCATGTAACGACAAAAGCTAAAGAATTGCCCAGCTATTACAAGGCATTACCTTGTAGGTACATAACCTGACTCTCGTAATCCTGTGCAAGGAGTCAGAAAGTGTGTGCCCGCCCCCTGAACTGTTAGCGTCTTATGGAAACTTGTGCAGGATGAGGGTAGATAACTGCTTGATGAACCTGAGCTCCGTGATCCCAACAGAAAGCTGGCCACAACAATTCACCTCCTTGTCTTCTCCTGCCCAGCAGACCAGGCCGAGCATCTTAGAACAAGAAATCTACACAAGGCCCTAAGTAAAATTTTAGCAGTTGTCACATCTCGCATGGTGTACTGCGGCATCACTATTCGGTTTGCCTGGTGGGTAAAATACAAGCCATGCCGAAATGCACACAAGGCATCTCTGCTACCTGCTGAGGGACTATAACCACTGTTCCAAAAGCACAAGGCAAATAATAAAGTGAGACATACCCTGCTTAATCCTCCCCATACCTCTCAATCTCTTACCATAGGATAAAATAAACAATGTCATAAACAAAAGTGAGACAAAGGACCAAAATAGGGAAAACCTTAAGACCCTGCCTCTACAAACCTAGAAATATGATAAAACAAGAGGCTTCCCACTAACATGAAACCCACGAAGGGCATGCAATCTGAAACTCAATTGTCTATTATTTCCTGACTTTCATCTGTAATGATTGCCCCCAATTGCCCATCACAATTTCATGAAAACTGACCAAAATGAGACAAAATATGGACATTCTGTAAAATCTGTACAGTTGAGAGGAATAATTTCCTCCCCATGGCCTTTAACACCAGGCACGCCATGTCTCACTGAAGTGTCTAAGACCATTTCCCGTAATGCGAGCATCCCCAATGTGATTACTGATCATCCTACTACCCAAACCTCAAGACAAATATGCTCCCTGCTTCCTGTTCTATAAAGCCACCAGAATAACAGATCTTGCAGCAGTCTAACTTTGTGAAAGAACAGGAAGTCCAAAAACTGCAAATGTCAGACCTACCTTTTATCTATTTATGTATTTTTTAAAGAAAAATTGCACAGGGTTGTGAATGCCATTCTTGTACAATGACTATATATATATATATATATATATATATGTATATATATATATATATATATATATATATATATATATATATATATATATATATAGATATATGTATAAATATATACACACACACACACACACACACACACACACACACACACACACACACACACACACACACACACACACACACATATATATATATATATATATATATATATATATATATATATATATATATATATAGATATACATTTTTTTTCCTTATATACTTAGAAAGAGTGTAGCCCCTCACCCACCCCATACAAAGTGTGGTAACTGAGCATGCCCGACAACAACCCGCTGGAAAAGGAGAAAAGATAATCTATAACCAAAATGGAGGCAGAGTCCTCCCCATTGTATTCAAAACTGTTTCTACAAGGAGCCATTACTTAGTGACTTCAATACTCAACGCAAAGCCAGCAATTTGTCAGCAAACCACAAAATATGTTGAGCACAGCCCCCCATCCTCAAGAAATTCTGCCTAGTCATATATCATAGTGAAACACAACACTACCCGACCTTTGGTGAGCAGTTTGGCTGACATCTTATTTCCCATTACCCCTTAACTGTGCCTGCAAACTTAAACTGCCAAGATGCGTGCAGCTCCCAAAGTCTACTTCCTACTGCAATATGATCTCCTAACCTAGTTTTTGACCTTCTAGCTCTCCCTTCACCAGCAGAAGAGCATTTGTTAGTTCCTTTTTTTTTTTTTTTTTTTTTTTAATTATTTAAGGGACAACCCATGCAAACCGAGGGACCCTGC
This sequence comes from Protopterus annectens, assembly GCF_019279795.1. Taxonomy (NCBI): domain Eukaryota; kingdom Metazoa; phylum Chordata; order Ceratodontiformes; family Protopteridae; genus Protopterus; species Protopterus annectens. The sequence goes on from NC_056737.1 coordinate 565,545,840, forward strand.
CTCTAACCTGCAGTGAGGATCACCCACCGCAAATCCCCTCCCTGTCCATGAACCTGAAAGCCTGCGAAACTACAGAGCCTTACCTCCACATTGTGGAGAACCAACCCGAAAGCCACCACCATAGAGCCACCCAACCCAACAAAGGCAAAGAAAACCATATCCACATACTAACCTGTCAAAAGCCATCCAAGTACCACCATGTATGTTTGGAAAACAAGCATGCCTCATAAAGCAAAGCCGCCACCACCAGCAAGCTAATTGAGGTGAAAGAAAAATTCGCAAATGGTCACCACCCCACACAGTAAAGAAGCATTAACTTTTTTTTTTTTTTTTTTAATAACTGCAGCCCTAAATCACACTGCTGGCACCTAATTCACACTGCTGGCATATCTCCATGCCTCTACACCCACCCCCCCAAACAGAGTTACTGTATTGATGCTACAGCATACCGCTCAACCTCCTACGCAAGAAATTAGGATGATGCCATCAATAGTGGGGGTACAAAGCACCCAGAAATTACGGCACTTTTAAACTATTGCTCCTATGACCTGAGAAAGTTGATAGAGTAACAGGTACTGCATTAGCATGCATCTTCTGAAGGGTATAAATTCTGAAACTCAAATGAGTTATTATTTCCTGCCTTTAGCCTGCACTAACTTAGTAAGCCATTAACCTGGCAACACATTTTCTTTTTTTTTTTTTTTTTTTTTTTTTTATTTAACCACTAACTCCAACCGCTCATACATCTGCACCGCAAGAATGATCCCTCCTGCTAAACCAAAGCCAGTGAACCTATCCTTCACCACTGCACTGTAAGCCAAACCTGCCAGTACATACAAATGAAAAGCTAACCACCAACAAAACCATCAACAGTAGGAAAACTCAAACCACGTCTGTCATTAATTTATAACTTACTGGAGCCATACTCACAGTCACTTCCCAGTATCACAGCTGTCCCCCATCCCCCAAGACCCTTTATGTTCTTGTGCATGAGCAGAACTATTACCACTCGCTCCCGATGCATTCAAATCAGGGACTGCTAACCCCACATTCTGCTGAAAGAACCAGAACACACTACAGCTTTTTATAGACAAACACACCAACCACCATTGAGAACCCCGAGTAGCTGAGACAAAATTAGAAATCACAAGCGGATCCAGCCATACAACTCAACCGCGACCCTGTTGAAGAGTAAACAGGGGGCAAAGCAAGCCACCAGATACCCATACCATGAATCCCAGCCCAATCTAGACCACATACCCCCTACTTAAACACAAATACCTAGCCTAGTCCCACTGTCATAAGAGGAGAGGAAGAAGAAGAAAAAAAAAATTCCATAATAATATATACCTCAAAACACCTACCTCTAACCAGTACCCCACGGACTACCTTTTCTCCTGGAATACCTACAGGTCATCTGGGCATACCTTACTTTAGCAAGTTCATGTCAAAATGTGACTCCTACTCCAGTTACACTTGCCTAACATCCTTTAAGCCCCTTCTTACCCCTACCTCACTTCCTCCCAAACCTTATTCATTCCTATTTAACCCTATCCTCTCCCTATCCTCCCAATTCCTGCTACTCTATTTATCTAACCCCCCCCCCCCTTGAAGATGTCCCTGGACAAATTGGTCTGTTCCAAACCTCATAACCTACAGTGAAAGGGTTGATTAATCTGTAGCCTGTGGATTGTCAGAATCTAATAAATTGGATGCAGTCACATTTTGGAAAGTAGGCTGATCTACCCAAATTTACTTCTTCCTTATAAATGCCTGACATTACTCTCTTAGATTATGGAATCAGGCACAGGATGCAGAGTGTTTATTCTCACTCATTAGGTGCATTTTTGTTTGTACATGGCACTAGAATCCTCAGAGATGACACTATGCAGTGGATAACAGCAATGTGTGGAGATCTACCATAGAGATTCTAGTTGTGTTGCTTATTGCTTTCTGCAATTTCTGACCCCAAAAGGACCTTCTTTTGCACTAACAAATAATTATAAATTCAGACTGGTAACAGTAATGCTTAATCATTTGTGGCAATTTTATCATCAAGTGTAGAGTAGTTAGGAGTTGCATTTCTGTGTAATTTCCTGTACAAACAGGATCCCCCTGCATTAGTATAGCTGAGGTGAAGGGGGCAGTTACCCCAAGTTTAAAGTACTAGGGTGTATGTTATCAGCAGATGTTGATTTGTATTCAATACTGTGCATTACTAGCATTCAAATGCACGTATTGCATTTGTGATCCGAACTGAAGCACTGATTGTATTGTGTGTGGAAAAACTGCAGCAGTTGTTTACCACATTGTAGCGAGCAGCTGGCTATCGTTTAAAAAGGAAAGGGATTTTTTTTTTCAAACTGAACTGTATTAGTGTTCCATGCGCAGCATAAATTATAGCCGCTGCTATTTTTTGGTTGACAACTTATAGTTTAGGGGGTCATACTATTGGTGGATGGCACCTGACACCAAAAATAGATGTATACACCTCTGGCCCCAATTCCTTCCTGTTCATTGATGTCAAAAGATCAAAGTTGCATCCTTTTCTTCTTTCTAGTATAACCATAGAACAAAAGTGGACTTTAGCCTACTTGTAGAAGAATACATGTCCTCTGTCTTTTATCATTTCATAGTGTCTCCTCTAGTGCCTCCAAGAAACATTTTTTTAATTAAGGAAAGCAAAGGCATTAATGAGGGAGATGTACAGTTATACTTCCCACAAAAAAGTATCATTTGGTCTTCTTCAAGTAATTAAGCTGACAGTACACCTGAAAATACCAAAAAAAAAAAAAAAAACCACATGCCGGCAGCAATTTAAATATTGTCACCATTTCTGCCAAAAAGGAAAAATGCATTAAGGCAAGTTCCTCAGACTATCTGAGAATATAATGGAATATAGTGTACTTAAGGATAATAATGGAGTATGGAAATTATTTTTTTAAAAAGGCTTCCAATATGAACTTATTATGTCACATAAAGGTCAAATTTTAACAAGAAGCAGGCATTGCCATCCCACATTTATAATACACAGATGATAAGACTGAAAAAATAACTGAGAAATGTCTATAACACATCACATGATAAAAATTATAAAAAAGGCAAAGACAGTCTTCAAAGATTCCAATATTCTGTGAAAAAATATGTGCAAAACATGATTTTGTATATATTAAAAAAATAAATTTGAAGTGCTTTTTCATTCACAGTCAAAAAAGGTTTATAAAGGTCTGACTGCAGATTGTACCATGTTGCAGTTTATCATGCAGAATACTATCTTTATCCAGCCTAAGACAAGGATAAAAAGTTCAGCATATGCTCCATAATATCATAAAGCTTAAATGAATGAAGACTATAAGACTGAAAGCTGCAAAACATTGAAACTCAAATAACTGCAAACATATGTGCTGGAAACTGTTAAAGACTGGGGGGGTGGGGGCAGAGGGTGACAGGGGCACTTAGTGAACTAAAAAGGGTAATTTTTTATAACTATTTGCTACCACAACATAGGTTCACTTGGAGGACATGTTAAGCTTAGCCAATTCCCTTTTGGTGCTTGAATTAACATTTTCTGATTGGTGTTAGCTATCCCCATGGCTGATAATTGTATATTAGCCCTAGTGAGAACTGTGATCATGCCATAGATAATTTGAGGGGGTCATGTAATGGATGTAGCATTTAAGAACTGCCTCTATTCATTAGTGGAATGAGGGGAAATCCTGGAGTACATTTTCTATTACCCATCCTTAGATCCAAGTTGCATTTGAATATGGATGGATGAGCTTTGCTTTATTTTTATGGATAGTCTGTTCCAGAACAGTGGTAGCCTCTGTGATATGCATCCATCTCTCCACAACATTCAGTTTAGATACCTGGACTGAGTATTTCTGATGCCATTTGACTTGTTGATGTTCAGTAGGTCCATCTGCATTATGTCAGAGGATGCTTTGTATGCCAGAAATGTCACCTCTAAGCACTCTGTAGGATACTGAGTATAGTAATAAATCTCTGAGGTGGTCCATGCAAGACCTATTGTTTAGGATTTGTATCCTTTTAGTAAGGTATCCCTGAAGGTATTCCAATTCTTGCATGGGGCTGGACAGATACACACCAAAGTGGGCATTATACAAAATTATTGACATAATGAGAGCTTTGTAAAGGGAGACAACAACATCTCTACATCTAGTCACAATCAATTTGTTTACAAGCTGTGCAATATAGAAAGGCTTTCTTATGACTCTGGGCACATGTTGGTAAAAAGTTAGGTCACTGTACACACAAGTTCCCAAATGCCACACAATTGGATCAGTTCTCAGAGGGCATTGTCATGATTTTGACACCAGTTATTATTTGGGACAAACCTTCCTGCATGATGGTCAAGTCATTTGGGGAATGAATAACTTCTCCTAGCTTGCAGTCATCTCAGACTTAGCTGGCCAAAGCTCTTTGGTATTTCCTTTTACTTTTGAGATGTATATACCAAACAGAAAAAGTCTCAGCACCAAACCCTGGGGGACTCCATTGGTGACTGGTCTCCTCCCCTCTTTTGATCTCCTGCATTCTGTGAGCCAAGTTGGCAATGCAGCTGGTGATGTAAGTTTTTGCTCCTACATTATTCATCTTTTGTACTACACCTGAGTAGGGGATTGTGTCAAAAGGCTTGGCCAGGTCAAGGTAATGTGGTGTGAACTGTTGTACCTTCATCCATTGCTTTGGTAACAAGAGTAAAGCTTAAAATTTGCCCATGATTTTGAGCCTTTCACACTTTCCTCTGGCCTGTTTTCAATCACATTTTTAGGGCCATGCATATATGTATGCATTCCTTGATTCACTTTCCTGAGTGTATTAAATTATATTCCTTGTATAATACAGCACACTTGTTAGACTTAAGTTAGAGCACATTTTAAATTTATTGTTTAAACATTTTTCCAGTAGGCAATGAAGCAAAATGCATGTACCAATAATGACAAAACTGCCCTATTCAGAACATTTCCATGATAACAATCTCCTTCCACACACAATTGCATTTTAAATTTATTGTTTGAACATTTTTCCAGTAGGCAATGAAGCAAAATGCATGCACCAGTAATGACAAAACTGCCCTATTCAGAACATTTCCATGATAACAGTCTACTTCCACACACAACTGTATTTTAAATGTAGTGTTTGAACATTTTTCCAGTAGGCAATGAAACAAAATGCATGCACCAATAATTACAAAACTTCCCTATTCAGAAAATTTCCATGATAACAGTCTACCTCCACACACAATTGTATTTTAAATGTATTTGAACATTTTTCCAGTAGGCAATGAAGCAAAACGCTTGCACCAATAATGACAAAACTTCCCTATTCAGAAGATTTCCATAATTAACAGTCTACTTCTACACACAATATATAAAAATAAGAATCACAGTAGAGTGTAAACCATAGGCATGTTGAACTTATTTTCATTTGGGGGGGTCAAAAGGCCAAAAACCAGGGACACATTTTAAACACTGCATGTATAATTTTGGAAAGTTGCTTGCATAAAATGTTATTACTATCATGCATTTCACTGCCAGGTCTTGAACCCAGAAACCTGTGCACCACAGTCAGAGCAACATACCACTAAGCTAAACCAGCAGTTTCTTGAAAAGCAGGAAGACAAACTTAAATGGCTATCATATCATTTAGTGAATTCAGTTCTCACTTCTCACCATAGCTCTCAACCTCTTAGTACAAAAATACAGAATAAAGCCAATAATGGGGGAATACAGCCCCAAAATAGGGAGACATTTCAAATACTGGTTCTATAACCTTAGGAAATTGCTAGAATAAAAGGTTTTACCACTCCTGCAAACCAGAGGAACAGAACAAAACTGTGAGGCACAAATTCACAAGTGACGGTGACTAGGGACTTTAGGCTCCTTTTACCTGTACCCAAGGTACAGGGTTTGAGCCTGAAAACTTCTATCCACCAGATGTATCCAGCTGGGAGTATTCGCACACACAGTATGTACTCACTCTGCTAGAATAGCAGTCCACTCTACTCTGCAATTACTTCCTGCCCTGCAGCAGCTAATCCACTCCATTATTCTGGAAAGTAAATCATTTCTGTTTCATCCATACCCACTCACAAAAACAGCTGGAAATAGGTGCGCTGACATCATCGCATGGAAAACAAAAGGGGCAGATGATCTGCAAAAGTGGGAGGGCTCCCCTCCACCCACACTCTATGGTTCTGGCACCCATGACTGCAAATCAATATCCTGAAAAGATAATTAATATATACAGAAAATCAAATACAAACAGTAAACCAACACAGCAGATGAAAACAACAATTTTGCAGATGGAGGCAACATTCCTGCAGACCCATGTGTAGCCTATGGTGTCACATCCATGTAAATATATCATAGGTTCGTAGGTGTGTACTAGGCTAATGGCCCTGGAGCCTTTACAAGCCTAGCCCAAATAAATTGTACAGGCACCATGCCACCCGATATTAGTTCACAGTGCCTCTATCCAATAGGGCAATTGTAATGATTCCTGGAGTGAATTTTCTGTTACCCATCAACTTGTCAAGATTTCTCTTGAAGAGGGCCAGTGAGGTGCTCTGCTTGACATGCATGGGTAGTTTATTCCAGAGTATGGGCAGTCTTTGGGAGATGAACCTGTCCCTCAAGCATGTTATGTTAATTGTGGTAATGAGGTTGTAATTTTTGGAGCGTGTGACACGGGAGATTGGGATTTCTTTAGGTGCAGCATTTCAAGTAGGGCAGGGTCAGACATGGCTTTGTAAGTCAAGCATAGATCACCTCTAAGTGCACAATAAGAGACTGAGAACAGCTGAAGTTTCTTGAGTCTGTCCATGTAGGACATGTCATTAAGGCCTAGGATCCTTTTTGTGAGGTACTTTTGTGGTCTCTCCAACTGTTGTAGATGTCTGGTCAGGTACATGCCAAATGGGGCATTATATTCAATGATTGATCTAATGAGGGATGAGTAGAGAAGGATGATGACCTCTTTCTTCCTGGATGTGAAACCTTTGGTTATAAGATGTGCCACATAGAAGGACTTTCTGACCACAGTGGCAATGTGGTGGTCGAAGGTGAGGTGGCTGTTGACCTGGGTGCCCAGATCTCTTATGGCCCCTTCAGTGTTCAGTGGGTTGCTTCAACGTGGTAATTCATGGGAACTGAGTTTTTTCCAAAGGGGATGATAATGCATCTTTTTATGTTAAGCTTCAGGCCATGGGAAGAAATATCCTGGGAATTGTTATGGCTAGGCTTGTATAGGCCCTAGGACTGATAGCCTAGTACCAACCTATGAACATATGAACCTATGGTTCTGACACCAGTCACTGGTCTCAGAGAGGCCCTTTTGTAGGATGTCTGCATCAGTTGGGGAGTTGATAATGACTCCTAGCTTGCAGCCATCAGCAAACATGGTCAGCCAAAGTCCTTCTGTTTTGGCCTGGACTTCTGAGAAGTAAATGCCAAACAGGAGAGGGCCTAGGACCGAGCCCTGTGGGACTCCACTCATGACTGGTTGACAGTGTGACTTGGAATCTACATCTTTCACTCTGCGGGTCCTGTCTTTGAGCCAATTTGCAACCCACCTAGTGATGTATGGATTGACGCCTAACTTGGTGAGTTTATCAATGATACCTTAGTGGGGAATGGTATCAAAGTCTTGGCCAGGTCAAGGTAGGCTGTATGCACTGCCTTACCCTCATCCACAGCCTTGGTGACTGCCTCAAAGAAGTCAACCAGGTTCAGCAAGCAGGATATCTTTTAAATTCTAAAACAAGGGATCACAACCCAGAACATGACAGATAGATCATTGCTTGACACTTATTTTAGGAACAATGGTTCCGCTGTTCTGCGACTGGTAAGAACAAGGGATGCATGGAAATATCTGGACAGTTGTAAATGCTGAGTGACAAAACCTCAAAACCAAAGTGTCAATGTCAGAAATGTCAGATGCATAGAAATAAATGGAGACCTGCAATGTGTGATTACGGTACAGAATGGATCAGGGAACTGATGATTTCACTGAGGTAATTTGATTTTGGAGTTAGTTTATGTAATTAGCAGGAAGTACGGGGTGGGGGACCTTATGCAAAAAACTGTTTTTGATTTTTTTTCCCAGTGATTTGGATATCGGTGTTGTGTCACTTGATATTCAAAGCATTTGATAAAATAACATGAAACCAGAACAATACAGCTAATTCTGCTTCAGAGGAAAGTGCTCATTATCTAACCCACCGAAAGGCAGGTCTGTCTACTAGGTCTAGCTGGTGGAGTAGAAAGTTTCCTGCTCAGCTACAGATGATGTTACTGTTTTACTGGAGATCCTGCAGTCAGTGAATAGGCCACAGTGATTGACTTGACTAACTGATAACCTTAGCACACATTCAAAATGATAGGATTAATAGTGTTTATATTATTTTATATAAAATGTCATTCTGATCACCTCAAAATGTGGCTTACTTTTATCTGGCAGAATATATATGGAAGTCTATTTTTAATAATATGCATCAGTGATATTGTCCTACTTAACATGCTCTCTTTATGTAGCTCAAGTTAAAAGACACATCCCTTATTTATGCCCTGTCCCACTAATCTCAGGCTGATTTCATGCAGTCCCTCATATTTTATTGTAGATATAGTCTCCATGCTCGGGATTTGATTACATTTTTGCTGCATAAGCGGTCATTAATAGGCGGTCACATTATTGTTACTAGAACTAGAATCCCCACATGGGACTGAACACCATGACATGCTGCACATAGTAGTGCAGAGCTAACCCATTTTCTACCATCTGTTCTAATGTTATACATGACAGCACACAGGAATTAATATATGAGTATTTTGTTTCAGGTAAGGAGGAAGGGGCTGAACCTTTTACCTCCTGACTTAGACTTCTGAATTTAACAAATGATTTTGACAAAACAAAAAAAAAAAAAAACTGAACCATTGAGTTCATACAGTTGCAAATAGGCATTTCAAAGTATAAGCAAAAAAAAAGCTGTATGAAGACTATTGAATGTTACACAGTGCTAGCTCTAATACCAGGCTGGATTGTCCTAACAAGTCCAGTCCTTTATTAAGATATAATGTAATGCTACTGTGATGCACTAGCTCGATCTCTGAGCTGAACTATTCTAGCAAGTTCTGTCCCACAGTAAAATGCAAAATAGTACTACTGTATATTAAGACAGAAGCAATGCTATGCAAGTTGATTGAGTAATTAATATATTGGCTATACAGTAAATATTGCACTGCAGCTAATTGAAATAGGATTACCCAATTTTTGAGTCCAGTGTTTAATCAAAGTGCAATTAACTACTTCAGCAAAATCAGAGAAATGGCTAGGGCTAAGAAAATTTATCTGTATGTCAGGGATGCACAATCTTAATTTAAGAGTTAGTATATTTAGAAAGGCAGAGGAATGGAGGTGCAAGAGCATCCTCCACTCATTTTTTTTTTTGTGGGTAAATCTGTTAAAGTCAGCTTGGTGCAGTGTCATGTTTATTTGTGCAATATTTAGCTAAGGTTCCTTAATGTGCTACACTACAAATGAAGTCTAATTCTACTTGAGGTTTTTCCTATAAAATTACAAATGGCTTATAAATATGACAGTCATGTTGTCATGCTCAGTTTTACTCTTGTCTGCTACCTGTATATCTCATACAGTGTTATTGGTTACCAAAGATCCCTACCCAGCACATAGCTTCCACTAAGCCTATCTGCTTGAGTATTATTTTAACAGTGTCACTTTGCCTATAAGGGCAGTGCATTTAATACTAATGTGGCACAGAATGCTACATATCCTGCAAAACCCAATGTGGTAATAATAATAATAATCCAGACTGACTGCTTGAAAGCAGAATTTGCCATGGGCATCCAGGTAACAAAAGTCTTAGGCCTGCACCAATGAGCAGATTTGCATTGCACTTCTATGTACTGAATCACAATCTTCCAAATTCCGTAAAGGATGCCATTTAATTATCCAAAAATTACATGATTATGAATCACTACAGGCTCTAACCTACCAACTCAAGGCACACACACACACACACACACACACACACACACACACACACACACACACACACACACACACACACACACACACACACACACACACACACACACACACACACACACACACACACCCCATACAGACTCTAACCTACCATGTCAAGACACACACACACACACACACACACACACACACACACACACACACACACACACATGCACGCAGACATACACTGTAACTGACCATCTCAAGACGCGCACACACACATACACATACACAGGCTGTAAACTATCATCTAAACAAGCAGACACACACACACACACACACACACACACACACACACACACACACACACACACACACACACACACACACAATTTCCACTTGCTGATGTCTGTAAAATCTGTCCTTATGCTACTAACTCACAACCACCCTTGCCTTCTATACATATTCTACAAAGACACAAAACACTGTCCATACAGAACTGCAGTGACATATGACTTAAGGTTGGCCCTATCCTTTTCTAAAATCATCTCCACCCCCTCTGAAATAATTCCTGTGATGAATTCAAAACAGACCATGCACATGCACATAGCATATGTAAAATGTATAGCAACTGCATGCTTGCATCAGCCACTTCACTCCAAAAACTTGCAGTCTCCATAGAGTCATGAAATATAAAAACCTGGCTTAAGCCTCACATTAATGATACAGTGGTGTTTCCTCTATTACTGCATTCAACAAATGCTGTAAGCTTCTAGATGTAGGTGGAATAACCATGCTCTGTTCTAACTACCTAGATTCACTCTTAATAAGCCTACAAATTCTTCCCAAGTATATGGCCAAGGAATCCATTACCCAGTACAAGAGAGAGAGAGAGAGAAAGAGAGTCTAACAATGTCCCCCATTAAGTAGATTTTTCCCACGTCTATGGTGAAAACTTGCAATCTCCATGCAATCATTCAGACTGGGTTTAAAGGTTGCTAGAAAAGGAAGTACTTTGGTTGGTAATAAAAGCCTGTTCCATATGTCGTTAGGTTAGGTACCTGTCATGCCATTTAGTGTTGTTGATGTGGTACTACAAGTTTAGGACAACAAAGTCAGCATTTGCTTTCCCTGTGGTTCTTTTTTGGTGAAGGAATTCAAAAAGTGCTGAGTATAGAAGGCAGTACAGAAGGCTAAGGTGAGATGAAGAATCTGTATAACAATCAGAAGAGGGATAGGGACTTTAGTTTAGCAATTAGCTAAAGGTACTGAGACTTGAGCCATTTCTAGGTGAGAAAATGTTTGGGTCTTTTGAGATAGGTTGGGTGTTTTGTGAGGTAAATATCAAAGGGGGCATTCTATTCAATGATGAGTTTAATAAGGGAGGAAAAAAGCAGGACTTTAATTTCTTTGGCACTTGAGAAAAAAACATAAAGGATTAGGTGTGCAAGTTAAAAGGATTTCACTAACCACCACAGAGATTTGGTAGCTATAGGAAAACCTGCTGTCAACAAAGGTAACTGGGTCCCTAGTGAGTATGCCAAATTTAAGTGAAACACTGTCGAGATTGTAATTGGAAGTAATGCTACATTTAGCAATGCTGCATTTCTCTGCATTGCAGGTAAGCCAATTACTAACACACTAAACATTTGTTTGATGTAGCTCTTGCTATAGAATTTGAGTATCAGAATAGGATTTTATAACTGCCCCCCCCGGTTTGTTGTCATCTGCATACCTGATAAACCGGAGTCAATTTACATTGTCTTTCATGCCAAGGAGGATATACCAAACATGGGTCGGCAGGAAAAAGAGTTCTATGGGACACTGATGGTGATGATTTTTTTTGTCTAGAGCAAGCACCCTTAATGTTATCAGAATAAGTACTCAGATATTCATTTACCTATGCAGTGAACTATTCATGGGGTAATTTTGAGGTGGGAGAGTTTGTCAATGAATCCGACATGGGGGGCTAGAGATTAAGGCCTTTACAGGGTCCAGAAAGGCAGCATGGACTGTGTACCCTGGATCAACAGACTCAGTAACACTTTCAAAATGTTGAACTAGGCTGAGCATGTATAGCCTGCCTTTTACTTTTCCAAAAGGGTGTAGATCCAGGGTTATAATGTCTCCTATACTGCTGTTTATTAGTTCAGCTATAATATATTCTATAGCCTTCTAAATAATATTTGTGAGACTAATAGTTCTGTGATTATCAGTGTAGTAGAGAAACCAACTTAATGCAAGACTATAAAACAGCTGTTCTCTATAGCTTGGGCATGTAACTAGTTGAAGACTCAAGCTGAAGAGTTGATGGAGAGCAATTGCTAGGTGGGGCATAATACTTTTCAGCAGACATCTTGTAACATTGTCAGAACCCATAGCGACCAGCATTTATAATTTTTGGAAATGCAAAAAATGGCTTGGTTGAAAATGTATTTGTAAAAGATGATATGAAGGAGGAATGGATGGAGAAGTATGAGTGTCGGTAGGAGAAGTTTGAAGACAGCTTGTCCACCAGAATATTAGCAGTATTCTTGGGTTCTGAGAAGAAGGAACAATTAAAAATAAGTAATGTGGCTATAGAAGGTCTTATGGTTGGCTTTTGAATTAGATGCAACACTGCCAGACTTCCATTTATAATTATGATCTGGACATCTTTTAGAGATGGACAATGCCTTTTTCTTTTCCTTATACAGTTTGTTGATGTGTTTAGTTTTAAACTTGCTATTATTCTTACATCATACTGGTAAATATGCCTCAAGACATCTGTCCAAGATGGAGTAAAATTTAGAGTAGTAGGAGGTAGCCTTAGGTTCAGTGTTTGCTGGGTAGTTATACAATTTGTGATTATCAGTAAGATCAATAAATACTAAGCATTTGGGTTTGGGGAAGCACCTGAATGTAAAGAACTCACTATAGGTTACAAAGCACTGCTTCAGCAAAAATGTCACAGCAGTATTGTCAGATTTGTCTAGAGTCGGGGTAAAGAGTTAGGTAATGCAACTTTTGGGAATATTTGTGATTATACAATGACCCCCCATTAATATTCCAAAACATGCACGCCGATGGGCCAGCATGCCCGTTGTAAATCCCACAACATACCAACAGAAAAAGGTCCGGTTGCCCGGACTTTTTTCCGTTGGTATAAAGTGCTCAAAATATTTTTTTACAAATAAAAAAAGAAAAAGAAAAAACGGAGCAATGGAGACTTTTTTTCTCTGTTGCTTCCGTTTCAAAGAACTGATGTACTGGGTATGGGTGGGACACAAGTTCCATATGCATGCTCAGTACATCAAACCAAGGAAGCAGTGTACCACAACCAGCGGAAAAATAGTAATGCACAGTTATACAAAGACGTTATTTAAGAAAAGTAAGTATTTTTTCTTAAATAATGTCATTGTATAATAGCAATAACCCACTCCGTGGTTGTGATATATTGAAATTTACCCACGGTTGGCTTTATTTAATCATGTGGGCTTTTCCCTTGTGATTAAGCCACACGAACCATGGGTAAAACGTCAATATACCACACCACATCGTCGGTTATTGCTTAAGTATACAATTGAGAAGATTAATACATCTAGTGGGTAGGGGTGATTTATTTATGGGTGTTAGGAAGAAATCTCTATTTGTAAATTTGTTAACAATACATATTTAACAGTTTTTGTGTGAATAGTTGAAGTCATCCATAACAATGTTATTTAGTTCAATGGTTAACTTTTCTTTTAGTTAAGGTATTCTGCATGATCTCAAATGTAATAGACAGGATTCCATAATTAACTGTAATAGGATAATTAATTTTATGTAGTACATCCAGGACTTTGTCCAGTGATAGATATGTCTCATAAGGACTGTGACAAAAAGAATGAGTTTACAAATACATATAGATACACCTGCAGAGCTGCTGATGGGTCTGAATGCATGGTAACCATAAAAAAAGTGGTAGTGATGCTACTATGGTGGAACCAGGTTTCTACAGCTACAGAAAAGCTTATACCATTGAGTGATCCTTAAGATATCCCCAAATATTTGTACACCCCTTCCTGTTCATGTTGTTTTGTATCACATTCCTGTCACAGGCTGATAATTTCTTAGAGCTTTTGTGTTATAAATGGGTTTACTATTGAATGTATGAAATTCAAAATAATTTTGTACTTAAATATTGGCAATTAATGTCAAAAATGCAGACTTACGACTGTTCAGTTAGTTGTAAATCTGCAGTAATTGCCGAAAATGTCAAATTCGACATTTTTTTGCAATTAATGATAATACCACCTTTGCCATGAATCCCAACAACCTGCAACTCACATCTCATTTATGCAGGCAGGCAAACCCCCCATACACCCCCCCAACTATATATTCCAACTCCGAGATTGCACTACAGTGAAGAAAGGGATGTATTTCCCTAACCGCACTGTACTGCAATCTCTGTACATCCATTCAGACGTTTATATTTGTGAATGCACAGGACATCCACAAATATAACATTTGAACATTTGGAATGTGCTCATATGAACTATTTGAAAATCTGTAGTTCGAATAATTCATAGGCGTACATTCCAACATCGAGATATCAATAGTAAACCTTATAAATGTTGCTTTTGCACATTTGCTAAGACCAAATGTCATCCGACTATATAATCTAAGAGGGTTTTAACCATTTGTAGCCTTGCTTTCAAATTCTCATCTGATGAACTATACAATTATAAATCATCCATACAAAGCAGATAAGATGTCTTTAAAGAAGCTTGTTTTCTGGGAGTTAAATTTTAACCAAGCTTAATCTGTTAACAGCTTAATGGTTTAGGGCAAGAGAAAACAACAGTGGTGACAAAAAATCACAATGGAATATACCCCTTTACATTTTTATCCCTGATATAGTAATTTGCCCTTTGTCATAGTTTAGCTGCAAAGTGGTTTATTTCATAGTTACTACAATATAATCGATCAATATAGGGTGCACTGTACACATCTGTAAATATTCCATTAACCATGAATGCGGGAGGCTTTCAAATGCTTTTTGTCTTGTATCCATGCCATACATAGATTCTTCTCCTTTTTATAACTCTCTGTTATGACTTTGTTTTACAACAGATTATCCTTTGTTCCATATTACTTACTTTTATTAACTTTTTTGTTCTGTTGCCATAATTTTTTTCTAGATTTTATTTTATGCATTTATTTAACATTTGTTTACTGAAAAACTCCAACTTGGAACAAAGACAATTTTCAGCAGAGGCCTGGGGAGAAATGCTCTAGATGCATGTCTTTGTAACATGATGATATATGTATCAATTCCAGTATATCATTTTTATATTGTCAGAAGGCAAGTTACAGGTATATACTTCTTAGGATGGCTTAGCAGTTCACTTGTAAGGTATCATTTTTCCATTTGTTAACCAAGTTGGTGAATGTTTGAGATGTGCATCTAAATAATTCTTAATCAGGCCTAAATTGTTGTGTAAAAAATATAAATCCTCTCTTTAGATATCTTTGGAGCTGCCTTTTTTATTGATTAGTTTGTCCTTCTTCTTTCCATAAATATCACACTATATTAGATGTATTTTTATTTTCCATGTACATATTTTTTCATACCTTTCACGAATCTCATTTGCCACTTTTCCAGGTAACCCAATCTCCTATGCAGGTTGCTTGATGCTTCCCTATTACTCTTTGATAGTCCCAGACATTCCAAGAGGCAATTGTCTCTAAATGCACTATGTACCTGAATAAGATCTCCTCTTTAGAAAAAAAAAAAAAAAAAATATATATATATATATATATACATTTATATATATATATATACTTGTATGTGTGTGTGAGACACACTGTACAAATTCATATATTTTAATCTGTCGTAATGGATGTTCTTTTTATACATTTTCATTGTAATTCATTCAGTTTACTCATACTAGCTCTCTTATAACGTTTCCATACTGTATTTTGTATATAATGTAACTGACAAACAATTATTTCATCATTTCTGGCTTCTTAGACTTTATAAATCTTTTTATAGAGCCTGATGTTTTATAACTATCATTAACCAACTGGTTGATACGATCAGAAAAACTTGAAGATGGATCTGCCCATATACCCAGGCCCTTAAACAAATCCACTGTTTCATTCACTATTTCCTGTCCTTAAATATTCTATATTCAGTCTTTGTGTCCCAAATCTCATATGTATAGTTTTAAAGTATTTATTAACATTTTATTCTCCTGTGCCCAAATGGTCAATTTTTTTTAAGTTTGTTTGCAGGCATGCCCTTTATGTAACAGATGTAATCAGTATACCAATTCTTAAGTCCTTGGGTAAGCTTGTCCTATGCAAAGAACAAATAATGACATTAATTATAATAGAATATTGCAGACTCATTACCCTGCTCATGGTGTAGTGAAATGCAAGCCATTCAGCATCTTGGAATTACAAGATAATGATTTGGACTTATCCTACCCCATGGGACGACACTGTGTTCAGGATCTTGGATGAACTTCAACTTTAATGTTCTGAAGCAGGATGGTTGAGGCTGTCTGGCACACTACCACAGACCCTTTGGAATCCTGACATCTGTCCCTAGAATGATGTCAACACCAAAACTTCCTGTACAGATCATAACAGTATGGCTTTATGTAACTTCAGATCCAAGCAAAATATAATTCCTTAAGGGAGGAAATGAAATCACAGGTGCTTTTTGCTTCAGGTTATCCATATATAACTTCTTGAAAGATGTATTAAGAACTGTCTGAGGTCAAATGACGTGGCATATTATAAATAATACCAAAACATGGATTCACAGACATTTTACCATCTTATTTGGCACATTGGATTATACTTGGTTTCATTTAAATGTTAGCATATGAATTTTCTTCATAGTGGGAATGTATTGCTTGCATACAATATCTGCATTAAGTTTGAACTATTTTAAACACAAATATTATATATATTTCAGAGACCTTTACTACCCTTAGATTTGCCATTTTCCCCAAATTCCATTATAGATTATAGATTCATTGTCACATATTACATGAAGATTTTCAGGTAATATATGCCTTTATGCCCCAAAAATGTATTTAATTGAATTCTATAGAATGGTTTTAGAGATATGCTTCTAGAACATTAGGAACTACTAGTCAGTCTATATAACAACTGAACAATTGTTCTCCATTCAGTTCTCAACAAGCATATACATGTAAGGTTTGTTGAGGATGACAAATTCAGTACATGACAAACTATATCATTAATATGTTATTGTGATATCATAACTAAAAACATATGCTCACCTCTCAGAAAATGTTGTATGCTACATAATTCGGAAATGTTAGGAAATGTCAGGAAATAATCAAGACTGAGTTTTGTATATCTACACACACACACACACACACACACACACACACACACACACACACACACACACACACACTCACGATACTATTTTCATCTTCTGATAAAACTATTAAATCATGAAATGAAGTGTATTAAGCTAAATATCTGAGTGTCTCTTGTTTAAAAACATGAGAATATGTGAAAGCAATTCATTGTTTTCTTTATTTGTACACTTGGTAAAGATAAGGGTAGACTGGTCAATAAAAAAAGACCACCTGAGACCTTTGGACACCATTCTGTTTATTTTAAACATGAACAAATCATTTATCTTGAAAATAAATATAAAACTGCCCAAAACATGTACTGCTGCTGTGACCTCACTAAATAATAATGAGTTACAGTACCAAAGTGAGATTTTCTGTCTTTTGAAATGCTGAAGAAGATGACAAAAATGCATTTTTCTTTGTATTGAGTAATTTTACAATGCACCTGCTCATTTACTTTTGAATCTAAAAGCACAATCAATGGAAATTTTAGAACATATTTATTGTGCCATTGCAATCCAGGCAAGTGGATAATCCAAGGATCCTTTGCAGCCATGAATTAGGCACTGAGATAAGCATAAACATTACAGAGTTATACAATACACACTTGTGCATACAATTAAAGGTTCAGCAAGATCAAAGACACAAAGTTAAAAGGATACATTAGTGTGACAGAATAAGGTAGAAAACACAAGTACCTATTTATAATGACAAAGGAGAAGAACACATTTTGATTCCTGCTATGTAATGAAATTAGCAAACATATTAGATCACTTGACCCACTTATGCACACTGCTGCTTCGACATAATGATATTTCTGCTACTTGTGTACACTACTACATCTACATAACTCACATAGTAACAGTAGAATACATTTACATCATTAACTTTGTTCCAGAAACTTTCATGAGACTATGTCAGAACTTCATTGATAAACCCTTTATATATAGGGATCAAAATGGGCAAAAGCCTTTTGTTACTTGGAGACAGCTTGCTTGAATATGTTGACCAGTAAATGGATTAAAAAGATAAGTTAAAAGTAAAGGCTGAATGGTTCCTTTGGCATAGGGTCAGAACATCAAACTGCATTGTCATTATTGTTAACCGAGGGACATTTATGAATAAGAAACATATCTTTCTGATTACTTTGACATGTCATTGATGTTGGCATCCTGGCAAGAAATAAGCCATCAATGAAGACAATGCACTATGGATCTTCTGAAAAAATTTGTAGGCAATGGCACAGTAATAGGAAACATATGAAGGGATGAGTTTAAGCACTATAAATAGTCCTACTACATACTTTTCTACTAATATATATATGTGTGTGTGTGTGTGTGTGTGTGTGTGTGTGTGTGTGTGTGTGTGTGTGTGTATGTGTTTGTGTGTGTATGGGATTTCAGAGTGGTGTGTGTGTGTGTGTGTGTGTGTGTGTGTGTGTGTGTGTGTGTGTGTGTGTGTGTGTGTGTGTGTGTGTGTGTGTGTGTGTGTGTGTGTGTGTGTGTGTGTGTGTGTGTGCGTGTGTGCGTGTGTGCGTGTGTGCGTGTGTGCGTGTGTGTGTGTGTGTGTGTGTGTGTGTGTGTGTGTGTATGTGTGTATGGGGGGGGGTGATCATTACATATGCATCTTCAGTAAGTGAGTTGCCATTTCACCCTGTCACCCAGTCTGTTGTTCATTGCTATCTAATTGGAATGCGTGAGGTAAAAATATTTTCCTGTGCCTTGTGAAAGAAGTAGTTATAGACAGAGCAGTTACATCAATTTAACTAGGTGCAAAGACATTGCAATATCCAATGTGATTTCTGCATAAGAATTTTCCATTAAGAACTCTGTAGGATCACTGGAAAAATTAATTTAAAAATAGCTTATGATATGGTTATCTGTATACAGAAACTTATAGAAATTAAAGACTACAGGCAGTCCCCGAGTTACAGACATCTGAGTTAAGGATGACCCATAGATAAGAACAGGCTGCTGCAATGTCTGAAATAATGTGAAAATAAATAAAAATCTTTAAAGTTGCTGAAATATTACCTTAAAATGAAGAATTCTGTTGTACTTTCCTTTTCCCAGTTCGCTCCATTCATGAAGCTGCTTGAACGTCTTGTTAGAGCAGTTACGTCTGCCTTCACAGAGAGCAAGCGATCTGATTGGTTAAGATATCACTGTGTTGGCATTCTGATTGGTCTCAAGACTACAGGCTTTTACAGTACACAGTACTGAATCAGTTGTACTGTACAGTAGAATGGGCAAATGACATTGTGGCTCACTAGGGTCTAGGTGACAGTAGGAGGTCTGGCAGAGGTCTGAAAGTTCAGGAAAATTTGGAAAAGATTCGTGGGTGATGCCTGTAGTACAGAAATGTGAACTGAAGCCTAAACAGAGGTAAGTTTAACTTTTTTTGTATGGAACATTCTATTGTACTGTATTGTATTACAGTACAGTACAGTAGAATGTTCCATGTACGTGTTTTGACTTGCACACAGATTTGACTTAAGGACAGACTAAAAAATGGATCTTGTCCTTAACCTGGGGACTGCCTGTATCACAAATGAGATTAAGGATACTGGACCATCAATGTATTGTAAGCTACTAAAGAATAAAATCTACAAGACAGGATGCATTGTCAAGTTTTAGATGTATAAGAAACGGGTCTATATTAGAACACCGAACTTTCAAAATTTTGAGTGTTCTAATATCGACCCATTTTCAGAGAACGCTGAAAATATCGAAGAAACAGAAAAACAAATTTTTTCCTAGGGAAAGAATTTGGTTGTCCGTTTCTGTTGCTTCGGTATTTTCAGAGCTGTGGTGGAAAGTTGAAGATCAGGTTCGGGTAAGTGTGCGATTGTGTGGACATGATGGTTGGGGCGGGTTAGGTGAGTTAGGGTTAGGGTGCGGGTCAGGTAAGTGTGTGATTGTGTGGACATGAGGGTTAGGACGGGGTAAGTGAGTTAGGGTGCGGGTGAGGTGACTGAGTGATAGTGACAGACCTTAGGGTTAGGGTTTGGGTTAAGGTAAGTGGATAGTTAGTGGTGTATGTATAGTTTAGTGTAGGGTTAGGTGTAAGAGTTTAGGTGTATGTGTGTGGATTGCTGTTTGTTTGATGTGCTTGTGTTGTGTGTATGTGTTTTGGAACAGCAAATTTTTTCCCTAGGAAAAAATTTGCTGTTCTGTATATTCGATGTTTTAAATTTTCGATTAATAGTGTTCCAATATTAGAGCATTCGAAATTTTGAAAGGTCTGTGTTCTAATATAGACCCATAAGAAACATTGTGTAGAAATACTTTATTAATTCTGCATGGCTACAATGATGTCTAAGATATAGATACTTATTGTACCAACACAGTTTGAATAATATGATGATTTTAATAATTGTCATGCATTACAACTGAAAATGGTAGCACAATTTCAGTATTTCTATTAGATAGTTACTGTTATACATTTAACTGGAGACGGCTTCTCAGGAATAGTAAGAAATGAAGTATATCAAATTGTAAGCATTCATTCTCACAATTAATATTCATTATTCCTGCAATGGTTAGGATTACCTTACTGTTTATATTATCAGAAAATTATGTTATGGCTCATGCAACTCTGCAATATGAAAAGCTGAAATTTGGCATGTACAGAATGTTGATGTGAAGTGAAAGAGTTACAGCTATGTATGCTAACTGAAAATAATATGCAAAATAGAGGCCCAGTATGTCATTTCAGAGTGAATAAATATGTCTTCTGATATTGCTTTTAAATTATTACTGCAACAATATTTTATTTGGTCTCACTGATCTTAATCTCAGGATTTCCTATATCAATATTTCATTATCTTGAAATGGTTTTCTGCATTTTATATTTGCAACTGTAAATTGAAGTTTATATTACCTAGTCTTCAAATTTATCAAGATCAATTTAAAAATAAAAGAGCTAACTACAAACATCATAGCAGATATGCAAAAAGCAGCACGATCCCTGGAGCAAACAAAGCATTTATATATTCAAGGAAACAATTTAATTAATGCCTCCAAGACACAAATGTTGCACCCTAAATCACTAATACATCCAATTCTATATATTAACTTTAAAATGAATGGAAATAAAGTAGTTGTATCCTTAACTGCAATGACATAGCAAGAGATATGCAGAACTCTCGTATTTCTCATACATGGTCAGATAACTGATATGCATAATTTTATATATATATATATATATATATATATATATATATATATATATATACATGCATACATATATATAAAATCTCTTTCTATCTAGCTATATTCTTTATGTATATTATATTACTGTGGTAATGTGCATAAGTGCACACATTAGGGCAATGGTATAATTATGGAGAATAATAACAAGGTATTGTGTCAGATCTTATTTCAATCATTTACTATGAATTTATTCATTTAGGTTAGAAATTATATTGTGACGTATGTGTGAAATGACTTTGAACATCTGACACATTGCTGGACAACAAATTGATCTACTAAAGGAATTCATGGTCACTGTGTAACTGACACATTTTTGGAAGGAAGAAGAGGCAGTGAAATCTAAATCATTTGTTTCCATAGAAACTGTAGTCAGAAATGACCAGTGGGCATTAAGGATTATTATAGCACTGAGAAAAATACAATAATTTCTAGTAATATAGTGCAAAGAAAAAAATGGTAGTAACCCTTACCATGCACCAACATGGATTCATGGAACTGAAAACACAGCATTGTCTAAATAGGTTATGTGGTCTACGAAATAGACTAGAACAACAAGCAGGGATCAAAGTGCAGGACCACACATTGCTGACCAAAAATGTGAAATGAAATTGGTCTCTTTGCTTTGCCATGAAACCTTCCATCCCACTGCTGGGAACAGTACCAGCCCTACGAAACTCTACATTCTGAACATGCTGAGGTTCAGCTTTTGACATCCTAAAATTGCAAAACTAGTGTCATATCTCCAGATAGTATGAATAATAAAGTAATTTTTACTTTTTCAGGAAAAAGCAATGTTAATCATGAATATCAGTGTTTTTATATGACCTGTATCTACACTTATTATTCCTGAGAAAAAGGCTCTTGTTAGCATTTTTATTTTTGCTACAGTATTCTTCTGAGACACAATTTGTCATACTTAACATTTCTTGCACTACTACAGTTATATTATAATATAATATGAATCTTGGATGGCATACATTATATTAATTAATGTTTTATTTTAATCAGGGCAAATAAAAGGTGAATTCCAAGATAACGAATAGTATCTGAAATGGTCAGTGCTTTGTAAACTGCTAAATGACCATTAATCATAATACTTACACTATAGATTTATGTACTCAAATACATGGAAATAGTCAATATTATGTTCTTATTTTCTATACAGTCCTATCCATAAATGAAGCTGTGTGTGCAAAGGGAGCCTTATCGTTTTTCACTTGCCATTTGATCAATGCTCAGAATGTTGAACCAGAAAGAATGGCGGCTAGATTTGGAGAAGAGCAAGAAAGCAAATGCTGTTTTGTTCCTATTTTCTTCTTCTTCTCTGAAGATGTGCAGTCTCAGAGTTGTGTGTGTATATGCATGATGTAAGTGTATATATATATATATATATATATATATATATATATATATATATATATCAATATATAGATATATGTGTGTGTGTGTGTGTGTGTGTGTGTGTGTGCACATATATATATATATATATATATATATATATATATATATATATATATATATATATACATATACATATATATATATATATATATATATACATACACAAACACACACACGCACATACACAAATGCACACAGACACAACAATGTAAACTAAGTTGCACTTGTCTCTGCAGGGCTAGGGAATAAAAAGTGCAGTCCAAATGAATGAACTTAGAATCAAAAAAATTATGCCAAGCTAATTAATTAACTTCAGTGGACCACCAAAATCACAGCCCATGGTTTTACCATGAAGATGGCATTAATAGTGCAAAATCTAAGAAACAGTTACCAGGTCTCTGTGTTTAAATACATGCAAATTGTATAAACATACAGGGATCATTTGAAAGAAGTCAACATAAAAATAAATAACATATATATTATTGTTTTAATCACTAAAAAGATAGTAAATCATGGTATGATTCCTACATAATTAATCCATAATATCTGAAATATTGAAGAACCAGATATGAGACTATACGCTGTCTCAGCTAAATAAACCAGTACGAGTGAAACTGGACCCGGTCAAGTAGAAGGAAACTTTAATGTAACACACATAAAAACTAAAAACATTGGTTAAGCTCTTTCATCTGTGCAATACAGACTTCATCAGAACACCAATTCAGTGTTTCCATTAACAAATTTAAATACTTTTTGGCGCCAAAAACAACTGTGAGAAATACTCTCATTAAAAGAGCCACAATATAATAATTACAAAGCATACATAAATACTTAATAAATAGCAATCTGACAATTCATCTATTTAAAACATATATAAGTATGTAAATCTAACATAATTAAAAATGTTTAAAATATTTAAAATTGTGTTATGGACTCAGCTAATAATCTTACAAGAGTTGTAGTACAGGTTTAATGGTAATAAACTCATTTATACCCGGGGATTTTGTGGCATTTGTTAACATTTGCCAAAAGCTTTCCCTTTTGCTTAACAGTGCCTTATAATTACCCCCCAAGGTGAAATATGTACTTGATCTATTATAGCAAATTTAAACCTATGTGTCTCACCATACCTATCTATATGCCTATATAACGCATTTTTTGTATCCTTAACATTAATCTTATTTAAATGTTCATAAATACGCTTCTTAAACTGTCTCTCTGTTTTTCCTATATAAAAGGCGGTACATGAACTACACTTAGCTAAATAAACTATATTTTTACTATTACAGTTTCCCTTTATAAAATTCATATATGTCCTATTAATATCATCCAGTCTGATCCCTTCCACTTCATTAATAGCAAAACATTGTTTGTACAACCCACATTTTTTGGTGTGTGTATTAATAGTCTTAACTTTATCAAGCGTTCTATTTAATAAATTTTTAATATTCATACCCATTTTAAACACAAAACTAGGTTCCTTTCCAATTACATTCAATAATTCATCATCCAATACTAAATTATTCCAGTGCTTTTTTATAATATTTTTAACATCTGTCACACACGGGGAATATGTTAATACACACACTTTATTAATAAATAGCAATCTGACAATTCATCTATTTAAAACATGTATAAGTATGTATAAGTATATAAATCTAACATAATTAAAAATGTTTAAAATATTGTTATATTAAGTGCCAGGAAACGTTGATGCTCAGTCCATGCAGTTTATTCCACAAATAGTTTAAAAACAGGTGAGAACAAAAGCAAACGCCAACTAGTAAACTTGTATACTTTCGTATAATGTTCCCCTTCCCTCTAATGGTGGAAATTCTACATCATAATTGTCTCCATACATTTTATTATCTTCCCCAGTCCCGTTCCTGTTATTGTAATGAAGTTGATTATAAATGACAATGAAAACAAACAAAAGGAACTGGGTGGGGAAATTGAGTTACTGGATACTTGCATCACTACAGATTTAATTCATGGTATTAGAGAAGAAAAAGATAAATACCTTCAAATGAGAAAGGAAATAGACATGAAATGTGATGAAGTGATACAGCGTAAGATGGGTAAATTGAACAGAGATATAAATGAGTATGAAAATCACACTAATTACCCCAAACCACTATATCATGGGAACAAGATTAATAATTATAAAGGTAATTGGAACAATAACAACAAAAGAAAGAGTGATTATTTTCATTACAATAACAGGAACGGGACTGGGGAAGATAATAAAATGTATGGAGACAATTATGATGTAGAATTTCCACCATTAGAGGGAAGGGGAACATTATACGAAAGTATACAAGTTTACTAGTTGGCGTTTGCTTTTGTTCTCACCTGTTTTTAAACTATTTGTGGAATAAACTGCATGGACTGAGCATCAACGTTTCCTGGCACTTATTTCACAGTTTATTGGTTTTCAGAAGTGCTAGTGCCTTTTTTCCGTTATTGGTGTACGTAAGGAGGTTTCGTTTGGTTACGAAGTTCAGGCAGGATGTCCACGGAGGGGCAGGAGGAAGCAGGACAAGCCAGGAGGCTTATCGGCCAATTGACCAAATTAATAGACTTGCTAACCCCTTTATGTGCTAGTTTTGTCAACGGAAGTAAGCGCACAGTGGATCGAGTGGAAAAGGCTGAAGAGCTAGAAGAACCAAAGGGGAAAAGAAAGAGGGAGCTCATTGGCAAAATTGATGAAGCCGGCGACCTTTGTAATGGGACTATGTTTAACCCACAAGACACCCCGAGTATCCTACTTGATAGATCCACTGAGGAAGAAGCTGTTAAAACATTTAGGAAGGACTTGGGTGCTAAACCCAAACGGAATGCAAAACCGAATCCTGGTTTGCAAGGTACTGTTGCTTCCAATAATAACAATAATAAAAAAACAACTTCTGAATGGCTCAAACGAGACATTCAGTTTGGTAATTTTACAAGCAAAAATGAAGCATTCAATGATGGTGAGACTTACGGTATGAAAATTGATAGACTAAATATTTTATTAACTAAGCACAGAATACTCAGTATTGAGAATGCTTATTTGAGAGAATGTTTACAAAGGGAGATAGTTCCTAAAGGTTTAAGGGTATACAAATACCCTAATAATGTGCAGATTGGCTCTCATTTTCATAAATGTTTGATTGAAGTTTTTAACAAATGTGGTCTGGAGGTTATGAAGTTGATTATAAATGACAATGAAAACAAACAAAAGGAACTGGGTGGGGAAATTGAGTTACTGGATACTTGCATCACTACAGATTTAATTCATGGTATTAGAGAAGAAAAAGATAAATACCTTCAAATGAGAAAGGAAATAGACATGAAATGTGATGAAGTGATACAGCGTAAGATGGGTAAATTGAACAGAGATATAAATGAGTATGAAAATCACACTAATTACCCCAAACCACTATATCATGGGAACAAGATTAATAATTATAAAGGTAATTGGAACAATAACAACAAAAGAAAGAGTGATTATTTTCATTACAATAACAGGAACGGGACTGGGGAAGATAATAAAATGTATGGAGACAATTATGATGTAGAATTTCCACCATTAGAGGAAGGGGAACATTATACGAAAGTATACAAGTTTACTAGTTGGCGTTTGCTTTTGTTCTCACCTGTTTTTAAACTATTTGTGGAATAAACTGCATGGACTGAGCATCAACGTTTCCTGGCACTTATTTCACAGTTTATTGGTTTTCAGAAGTGCTAGTGCCTTTTTTCCGTTATTGGTGTACGTAAGGAGGTTTCGTTTGGTTACGAAGTTCAGGCAGGATGTCCACGGAGGGGCAGGAGGAAGCAGGACAAGCCAGGAGGCTTATCGGCCAATTGACCGAATTAATAGACTTGCTAACCCCTTTAGGTGCTAGTTTTGTCAACGGAAGTAAGCGCACAGTGGATCGAGTGGAAAAGGCTGAAGAGCTAGAAGAACCAAAGGGGAAAAGAAAGAGGGAGCTCATTGGCGAAATTGATGAAGCCGGCGACCTTTGTAATGGGACTATGTTTAACCCACAAGACACCCCGAGTATCCTACTTGATAGATCCACTGAGGAAGAAGCTGTTAAAACATTTAGGAAGGACTTGGGTGCTAAACCCAAACGGAATGCAAAACCGAATCCTGGTTTGCAAGGTACTGTTGCTTCCAATAATAACAATAATAAAAAAACAACTTCTGAATGGCTCAAACGAGACATTCAGTTTGGTAATTTTACAAGCAAAAATGAAGCATTCAATGATGGTGAGACTTACGGTATGAAAATTGATAGACTAAATATTTTATTAACTAAGCACAGAATACTCAGTATTGAGAATGCTTATTTGAGAGAATGTTTACAAAGGGAGATAGTTCCTAAAGGTTTAAGGGTATACAAATACCCTAATAATGTGCAGATTGGCTCTCATTTTCATAAATGTTTGATTGAAGTTTTTAACAAATGTGGTCTGGAGGTTATGAAGTTGATTATAAATGACAATGAAAACAAACAAAAGGAACTGGGTGGGGAAATTGAGTTACTGGATACTTGCATCACTACAGATTTAATTCATGGTATTAGAGAAGAAAAGATAAATACCTTCAAATGAGAAAGGAAATAGACATGAAATGTGATGAAGTGATACAGCGTAAGATGGGTAAATTGAACAGAGATATAAATGAGTATGAAAATCACACTAATTACCCCAAACCACTATATCATGGGAACAAGATTAATAATTATAAAGGTAATTGGAACAATAACAACAAAAGAAAGAGTGATTATTTTCATTACAATAACAGGAACGGGACTGGGGAAGATAATAAAATGTATGGAGACAATTATGATGTAGAATTTCCACCATTAGAGGGAAGGGGAACATTATACGAAAGTATACAAGTTTACTAGTTGGCGTTTGCTTTTGTTCTCACCTGTTTTTAAACTATTTGTGGAATAAACTGCATGGACTGAGCATCAACGTTTCCTGGCACTTATTTCACAGTTTATTGGTTTTCAGAAGTGCTAGTGCCTTTTTTCCGTTATTGTTATATTAAGATTATTGTTATGTTAAGATTATTAGCTGAGTCCATAACACAATTTTAAATATTTATACTTATGTGAGTCATATTGAAAAAGGTTTTCAGTCAGAAATATTTAGAAAGGAGACTTTCTTGAATGGTTACCTTGACTACACTAGTAATCATCCTAGATATATACTTAAAAACATCTATAAAGGTCAATGTATACGAGTAGCCAGAATGACCTCAGATTACAATAAAATGAAAGGTGAAATCAATAATATTAGAACTATGTTTATAAATAGAGGATATCCGCTGGATTTATTAGATGATATTTCACATTATGTCATTAAAGAATGGGGTAAAAAATACCCTCCTATACTTGGTAATGAGGAATTTAATATATTAAGTGGGGGAAATATTGAACAAAAAGAATTCAATAGAGTGTGTGTATTAACATATTCCCTGTGTGTGACATATGTTAAAAATATTATAAAAAAGCACTGGAATAATTTAGTATTGGATGATGAATTATTGAATGTAATTGGAAAGGAACCTAGTTTTGTGTTTAAAATGGGTATTACTATTAAAAATTTATTAAATAGAATGATTGATAAAGTTAAGACTATTAATACACACGCCAAAAAATGTGGGTTGTGCAAACAATGTTTTGCTATTAATGAAGTGGAAGGGATCAGACTGGATGATATTAATAGGACATATATGAATTTTATAAAGGGAAACTGTAATAGTAAAAATATAGTTTATTTAGCTAAGTGTAGTTCACGTACTGCCTTTTATATAGGAAAAACAGAGAGACAGTTTAAGAAGCGTATTTACGAACATTTATATAAGATTAATGTTAAGGATACAAAAAATGCGTTATATAGGCATATAGATAGGTATGGTGAGACACATAGGTTTAAATTTGCTATAATAGATCAAGTACATATTTCACCTCAGGGGGGTGATAATTATAAGGCACTGTTAAGCAAAAGGGAAAGCTTTTGGCAAATGTTAACAAATGCCACAAAATCCCCAGGTATAAATGAGTTTATTACCATTAAACCTGTACTACAACTCTTGTAAGATTATTAGCTGAGTCCATAACACAATTTTAAATATTTTAAACATTTTTAATTATGTTAGATTTACATACTTATATATGTTTTAAATAGATGAATTGTCAGATTGCTATTTATTAAGTATTTATGTATGCTTTGTAATTATTATATTGTGGCTCTTTAAATGAGAGTATTTCTCACAGTTGTTTTTGGCGCCAAAAAGTATTTAAATTTGTTAATGGATACACTGAATTGGTGTTCTGATGAAGTCTGTATTGCACAGATGAAAGCGCTTAACCGATGTTTTTAGTTTTTATGTGTGTTACATTAAAGTTTCCTTCTACTTGACTGGGTCCAGTTTCACTCATACTGGTTTATTTAGCTGAGACAGCGTATAGTCTCATATCTGGTTCTTCAATATCTGAAATATGTAAATGCATCATGTCGTCATGGAGAACAACTTCTCTCTGTAAATATTGATGGTGTTTCATTTACTCCTGGTTAATAAAATTAATTATCCAAAATTGCTCCTTTCAGTTTAATGTATATTACCATTTTTATTGGTGAGCTTTAGCAGTATTCACCTTTTCAATACCAATAAAAAGAAAACTTGCAGATGTGAGTATCAGAGGACAATTCCTTCATGAGAGCAATGTATAATTCTCCAGTTTGCTGATAAATCACATTCCCATGGACCCTTTTTTGATGTATATAGAAAGAACTGCATATACAGATTGCTATATAAGCCACCCATTCAGATGCACAATTAATAAAATATCTAATATCAAATAATGTATACGTATTAACAGATGTGAATAATCAATTTTACAAAAATGTCAGTTGCCACAACAGAAATATTCCTTGTACCCATAACAGTCTGTAATGTGTTAAAAAAGTTATTTAAAAATAAACTTTTCTGAGGAATATTATTCCCTTTCATATAAGTAAAAATGTATTTTCTGTAAGGCAACTCCAAAGTTTGCTAACACCTTTAACTTTAAAGGTATTAGAACCATAAGTCATGATGTATCTGATAAGTTGCTGTTCATAGAAAGTGATTTTTTTGTTAGTTAAAAACTTGTTCTCTCCTAACAGATTGTACTTTTTATGTATGTATGTATGTATGTATGTATGTATGTATCTATGTATATACTGTATTTATTTATTTATTTTTGAATAACATATAAGTTGAGTGTCATATCCACAGGTTTGAAACTGATGTACAAGTGTACTAGTTTCCCCTTCATAGACTTGTGAATCACTACAACTATGCTTCATTCTCAAAATTTAAAAAAAGAGAATTTTGTATTTTATATGAAGGGGATGGCAACTGGTAGTAACAAAAATGCAGTCATAGTAAAGGGCTTGCAGTAAACTGATATACGCAATGTCTCATCTAATAACTTAATTACTTCAACATCAAAAATGTGCAGTTAATTAATTATAACTACCAGTGAAAGAAATATCACATACATTACTGTTAAGAAACCTTACAACATTTTCATTTGTTTACCTGTACCTTGCCACAACAACCAACAGTCAGCAAGGACTCTATAGCAAATTTCACTGTCATTGAAAAATGATTTACAGTCTGGATCACAGATATTTTAAAATTCTAAAAGTCTCTTAGAGAGATCTGCATATGTGGGGTCAAAAGCTGCCCCCATGGCTGCCATGTTTAATTGGTGGTAACAATTACCTTGGAAGTATAAGACATTCATACATAAAGCAAATTATATCAATAAACTAAAGTTAAAATCTTTATGTGTATGCCTTGCTTGTTTATCAAATACTCAAGAGCCCTAATGCCTTAATTTTGTGTTATCTTTTTATGTTTAATATGTGCATGCACCTAAGATAAAATTTGTTATAGCACACCTCTCAATAGGCTGAAATATGTTCCATCAAGTGACTTTTCCTAGCAATAATAGGGCTACCCATTACTGGTTGTACTTTCTTGTGAGTTTTTAGTTGTGTATAAAATACTGAAAATGTGGTTCTGACATCAATTATTTTATGAGGTTGTTAGAAATGATTCCCTTTTCTGCATACTATAGCATTAAATGAGCAATTTGTCTTCTAAACAAAGAAACTAGGTATACATATGATTGATAATAAAACAATAAATCAAATTAATGCATTGGTTCTACCTCATACTGGTCAGCCTATTGAGATGTGTGCTTGGAAAAAATTTTATCTTAGGTGCATGCACATATTAGAGATACAAAGATACCACAAAATGAAAGCATTAGGGCTCTTCAGTATTTTATACATAAGCAAGGCAAAATACATAAAGAATTCAGACTGCTACTGTACCACTTGTATCTCTTTATACTATAACCAATTCCAGTTGATTACTTAGTCTAGCTGAGGCTTATCTCTCAGTTATAGTTACATTGTGAGGAAAAAAATCTCCTGAATTGATTGGCATTGTCATTATTCATTTCTTTAACTGCATTATATTCAAAGAGATAAACTGTGTGATTATAAGGGGACTGACATTTAGTCATCAAATTTAAAGTTAAGTGTATTCTGAACATCCAAATTAAAATCAAAGGGTGTGATAGTTAATATTTCAAATTCAGTATTCTAAAAAAAAATTCAACCTACATTTTATTTTGAAAATTTTATATACTAAAGCTAGGGACAAAGCTTCAACCTTTATTTAACAAAGAAATTCTACCTGGGTCTGAAACTCAATCTGATATATTAATTACTAAATTATCATTATCAGAACTTAGGTTTTCATCAATTTTTGAAAGCAGGCCAGAATCACTTGATTTTCTTTGAGTATGTTCCCATCATCCTAGTGTCTCCTAAATGGAGAAAATCTCCTTTTAAGCTCTCACATTAGAGCATTCAGAGTTCAAGGAGGAATTAATTGATTCTACCTCAGTATCACTAGCTGAAGAAAATTCAGCTGTCAATTTTGAGGTACATGGTATAGATTCAGCTGAACTCTTATCCCATGTTCTCTTACATTTCATCATCTTGTTCTGTGTAGCTGCAATATTTTTTGCAAATCTTACAGATTTGTATGTTTGTTCCTTGTGAAAGCCATATATATTATATATAATCATTAAGGTACCTATTAAACATGCTGAGATTTCATGTTTGTAATTTTTCATTCAAATTACACATAGTAGTTAAATATTCAGAATGTAATTCCACAAAGTCTGAGTTATTAACAAAGTATTGAACAGTATTAACAACAGTAACAACACCGGTTATTTTGTCAGGTTTTCATGAACAAAACTCCAACAGACAATCCATAAACCTCCTGGATGCTGCTTTTTGAATGGTATGCCATTTTGCAATAATAGTCAGTTTTCTGTGTCAGCTCACAGTTCTATATATACTTGCAGAATTATATATTGCTGTAAACAAACTTTCAATGTCTTGTAACACATTACATTAGAATGTAGCTTCTCAGAAGCGGAGGTAAGTTCAGCAATATCTGTTGAGTAGTGTGGTTGAAATCTGTTGTCATGTTACCATCTGAAAGGGAAGCAAAATCACTGAGATGATATCCTACTTCAGCAAAAGCCAACCTCCACAAGATGTCACCTTTATGTTGAGACACACCTGTAACAAAATTCTAGAGCTACATCTACTGGAATAAATCAAAACTTAAGTGATAAAATTATTTTATGGCAGAAAAGGAGACCAGCAAACCTCCAGTATACTCCAGTGTAAACAAACATGAATGTGTCTCTATAGCTGCATGGGAGGAGAAGTGCAGTCCAAAAGGATGTGCTCAGCACTAAAGAAATAATGCCAATCACAGTCCAAAAGACTAACTCTTGCACCAAAGAAGTAATGCCAATCTAATTTAATAACTCCAATGGAGCATCAACATCCCAAAGCACACTTTCACAGTAAAAATGTGACATTTGTCAAGAGATAAAAAGCATTTACCTTGTCTTTCTTTAAATAGATTCAACTCACATGAGCATATGTCAAGCATTTAAAAAAGTACTCCAAATGGATTAAATAAAATCGTATACATGTTTACATACACATGTTGGAACATTAAATGTCATGATGCATTTGCATTTTCTAGGCACTATGAGTTAACTGTGAGAATTGTACCATTATTTACTAACTTTTTCATTTATACATTTAAAACAAACAAAAAAAATCAATAATATATATTTTATTTTATTGTTATGATTGTTTCTTTTTTTGTTGAACAACCAACAATGTGGATGGCATCTGCATATCTGTGCAAGCTTTTAATGAAAATGTTTAATGTTTTTCTTTTCTGCTTTTTGACAGTTAGCAAACATTTTCATTGTACTTTAGCATCACAAATGTGAGACATACAAGGTGATTTTTAAAACTGAGCTGCATAGCTTTATGAGTAGTAAGGAAACATGTACATACTCCATATTTCATTTCATGCAATGCAGAAATACAGGAGATTATGATTGGGTTTCTGCTTATAACAGAGACATCTATGCTCTGGTGTCTGACCATAACCAACTTACTATGTATTCAAGGAAATGCACCTCTTGAGTAAAGCTTAAGAAGCAAACCTTGGCACCTATGTTGAGTGACCTTCATAATGTCAATCAACCATTATAATTGTGACTGAGGAACATTCTAAAAGCTTTTAAAGCTGCTTTCACTTCTGCTCCTGTCCTTTGACAGCTGTTGCTATGTTCTGTCAAAACTCACCACAAAGCAGTGCTTACAGATCAAAAGATAAGTTTTATAATTTTAGAGCATAATCATGGTAATCTATGCACTATGAAGATGTTATAAGCTTTTTGGAAATGTATGGCAAGAAATTCAATTCAAATGCAGACTGAAGAGAAGTAAATGTCAAGAACTGAAGCAACATCCATTTTCAGAATATATAATTACTTGGTTATATCGGAGAGATTGGATCACAGTTCTTCATAGTAGATGCTCCACCATGTGCTACCAGCTAAAACAAGTGGGGTAAAAAGTATAGGAGAGTGAATTGTTTCACAGTTTTCAAAGCTCTGCCTCACAGACAGCAAACTGAAATGAAGTACCTCTAATCTTTGTAACAGATTTTGAGACTCTGCAATGTGAGTCCACAAAATGACAACTTAAATGCAATTCTATGCACGTAGCAGCAAAGTATGAAACCTACTGTTAAATTTTTCAGGGAGAAAGCCCCCTGTATCTCCACATTGTGGAGTTTCTGCACCACTGACTCTCTAATTTAATATATTAACTCAAATACTGCCTTGCCTCAGAGAAGTAAGAATTCTCTGAAATACAGCATTTATAGACATTCTATATATACATATATATATATATATATATATATATATATATATATATATATATATAAATGTGTGTGTGTGTGTGTGTGTGTATGTGTATAGCCCCTAACTATACTTCATGTCATGCTGCAGTATGGAAACTTACTCTACTGGGCTTTAAGCATATAGCACAAACCCCTTATAACGAGAATCATAGTAGCCTGAAGTATAGTACAACTTTTAAAGCTGTTTCAACTTCCCAGCGTTTTTCTGTAGAGTTTGTTATTTATGTTCCTGAGCAGGATTACAGCTTAGAAGCACTGAATGGTACTTACAAACTTTATGTGTCTTTCATACAACAGACAATTGCTTAACAAAACTGCCTTCTTAATGTTTTGCACCATAATTACAAAGCTCTATGCTCTACAAATGATTTTTCAAGGCTCAGCATCATTAGTGGTAATGCATTCGGGAATGTCAGGGTTTGTAGCTTGAAAAGGATAGTATGGAATGCAACATAATGTCTGGCTTTATGTTACAGAATGAGAAGAGAAAAGATTTTACAGGGGAGACATGAAATAAATTGGCAATTTTCAATTACTTCTGTATAGCTGAAATTTAAATACTTTTGTAACATTTCTGAGACTTTATGTTGCTGTGGCCCTGAATGCAAAATGCTAGGATATAGTGCAGAAATGAGACAAGGAGAGGAGGAAACCCCCAAGAAAATGGCTTTCTCTGTGCTTAAAATACTAGTGCAGAATTAGGGCAACTAAAACTTTATTTACTTCCCATAGGAATACTCTACTACGTCAGAAATGATTAAACCCAATCAATGAGCATTAACTGTAGCAGTTCATTAACAGGCAAACTTTAAGTATTGTATGTTTCTGCAATACTGTAAGGAATATGGTTCTGATATAGTTTGCCATATCTTTATTTTAGAGCTTCCTAAATAACATTAGTAGCATCACTTTCCTGGTTAAATGTTGAGGTATTGTGTGAGTGCACCATTTCATGAATACCTCAGGTTTGACAAATATTTTTTGCTAGTACTGTAAAGCATGCCTTGTAATGTCTGATGCTGGTGCTAGTTGATATATCACCTTGATTTCTTAAATTGCTTAGTATACCTGTCATTAAGCTTGCAACAGTGATATGTATGCTTTGAAATGACTGTGACTAATGAATCAAGCATGACTGAATATGCACATGCATATATAAGTCTCACAACATATACCATGGAAAACAATGTTTATGCCTTTTCTTTTAAGATGGATACATGCATGTCAGAGTTGAAAATATGATAAACTAAGTTTGTCTTTAAGGTATCTTACAGCTGAGTCAAATTTCCACATGAATTTTCAAACCATATGCAGCTAATATATTCATGCACAGAGTTTTAAAGCTAGGTGAATGTCGCTATGTGAATTAAAGACAAGGATAAATTGGCAATGGTACAGTTAACAAGTATATTTCATCATTAATTGCACATTAGATATTTTCTAATATCACATTGCATTAAAATAATAGGTTTGTTGCACTGTCATGACTATTCTATTCTATTTTATTATATTCACTGAACGTTTTTATTTAATTTCATATTATAATTATGTAGTTTACATTATTAAACAGTCATTTCCCCTCTTTTAAGGGTTGGATTGAATATAGTTCAGATATTGTCCCTATGTTAAACTGAATGGGGTAGAGTGCTGATTTTATTGTGAATGGTATGTCATACACAAGACAGCCCCCTCAAGTAGAGCCTGGATTCACATTGCTGTTTATCCATACTCTTTTCAAAATAAGAATAATTGCATTATTTTACTTCTGTTATAATCCTGATTATTGTGGTATGAAACATGCATCCTGACTATTTAATTAAACAGTGTAGTCATACATTATTTTAAACACAAATGCACGGATGAACACTAAAAACCAAAAACTGGAAAAAGTTCTTTAGTTCACCAAAGGACCAAACGGATACAATGTATTTAGCGCTTTCAATCACATTTAATTCGCAACCTTCTTCAGAAACAGGTCTCTGAAGAAGGTCATGAGTTAAATGTGATTGAAAGTGTTAAATACATTGTATCCATTTGGTCCTTTGGTGAACTAAAGAACTTTTTCCAGTTTTTATTATTTTAAACACGTTGCAAAAATATTAAAGTTTTACAAAGTTCTGCTTTATGTGGGTTGAAAAGTGAATATAGTAGTGTACTAGGGTTTTAACTGCTTTTATTTGGTTTCTACATAGGGGAACTATTGCTAATTTTTCCTTTCATGGAACCTTGAACTAAGTTGCAGATAACCTGCCAGAGCACCGAATCATAAAACTGTAAGGTCCAAACCGTCCAATGGCAACAATGTCAATATAGCTGATGTAACCTGCCAAAATAGTATTTTTTTTTTAAACTTTGAATGTAAAAAGGATGAAGAATGCATGTTGTAATGTCACACAATCAAACAATCTGATTATTCATGTGATGTGATTACAGGTAGTTACAGAGAAATAATTACACAAACTACATGAATTGTTTGCAAGAGTGAAAAGGGTAGACTCATATAATACTGCTAAAAAGGAGATTATCACCTAAGACAATACAGGACTAAAACAGATGAAATTGAATGAGTGGAGAAGTGGAAGTGGAAAAATAATTAAAATGATAGTTGGAAGCTTTTAT
Source organism: Protopterus annectens (assembly GCF_019279795.1). Classification (NCBI taxonomy): domain Eukaryota; kingdom Metazoa; phylum Chordata; order Ceratodontiformes; family Protopteridae; genus Protopterus; species Protopterus annectens. Next base: position 565,582,832 of record NC_056737.1, read on the forward strand.
ATACAGCCAACTTGGGCTACACAGTAATATCTGAAAAATCTAACATAGCAAGCAGATTAGATGTCTGGATGGTCTGTAAAATGTTGATTCTGAGTGTTATAAAGGCTTGTGGCATTCCAGCATTTTTTTCTGAACACACCCCAGGATTCAATAAACTCTGTGCAGGAATATGCTATTCCTGCACAGCATGGACCATGTCCGTGTAGCATTAGCATTAACAACAGCACACCTTGCATATTCATGAAGGCGCGCTACTGCTAAGGCTAAACAAACACGAAGAGTACTGAGTGTGGGGGGCTTGTCTAAGCAGTGCACACACATCTGACATGTCCCCTGCACTCAGAAAGTTGTGTACAGAACTTTTTTAAAAGTATTTCAGTGTCTGTGGACACTTAAATGAAATAAAATGATCATTCAGTGTCTGCAGATACTGAAATAGCTAGGGGAGCAAGAAATAATGCAGGGAGTGTGTGACAGGTTCTGTCACCCCCCCCCCTACATTGTAAAAAAATAAAAGATATGCAGTAGCATGGAAGTCCTGAAGGATATGAAGACTGAAACACAAATGTCTGCCATCTGAATGTGCCGTATGGGAAAAGCCCTCAACAGTACAGGTGTCTGCAGAATGCCCAGATGCCTGCCTCACATACCTGTTAACCTCCTAGAGTAACAAAACTGTACAAGGCCATACATAATTAAAATTATTATTTTTTTCCATACTAAGGTATGTTTAACCATAGCTGAATGGGTGTGCATGTTATGGCCCTCTGCCCAGCAATGTTTAAACACCCTAGAGGAGATAAATAGAAATATACAGCTAAAATCCTAATGCTGGGATAGCGTAGTGGCTAAAGTCCTGGCTTTGTATGCAGGTGTTCACCCTTCGAGTACCAAAACAGGCATTTTATTTTTACATAGGAAAGCAGTGTTAAAATTATTTTCTTTTCTAAGTGATGCAGTAATTGATATTTGTTAACCAGGGTAGTGTAGCTGGTCTAAAATGGAAGTGTGAGTGCATATAACATGTGAAACCACCCATGTATCCACACGTGTCCCATACAGTATAGTCGCTCCCCTTGGTAATGTAATGAAAGCACATAGGGGGACATCATGTAAAGTAAATCATTTACACTTACTAAATGAAGTCATTATTATGATATTTTTAAAAATTAAAAGTGAGCAATGGTTAGCAGTGCTCAGGTTTAAGCATTGCTTAGACATGAATGGTAAGCAGCAGTCAGCTCAGCTAAACAGATTTGTACACTGTTAAGCAGTGCTCAACAATTTCCCCTTAAAGCATTGCTAAAATTGGCTTACCGGGTTTGCACACCACTAAGCTGTGCTCAACATTTTCAAAATCAACCAATGACAGCAAATGGAAGGAATATGGCCTTATTTAAACTGCACAGGTGGGAACACAGCCAGTACCTGTTATAGTTCAAACTGTGCAGGAACCATGGCTGGCGTAGGTGAGGGTTTGCACTTTAGGGTGCAGCGCTGGGGCATCCTGGAGTCCAGAGTCATGGGTGGACTCCTCATAAGTAACCATGACAAGAGACTGCTGCATGGTCAGTGCCAGGGCTCACAGTATAAAGCGGTGGCCTTGGACTGTCTTGCCCATGATTTCACCAGTGCTACTGGCATCCCCCGACCTGGTGAGCAGGTCTGGCACCACTATGCTGACCTAAAGCAGAGGAAGGGGGTGCTCTTGAACCAGAGGATCCAAGATGCCAGGGACAACTGTACTCCAGCAGTTTGTAAGTATCACAGATACAGGTGTACCAAATTCTAGCCTGAGTATGTGATAGACAGGTATAAATAATATTTGCTTTTCTCCCCTACAGTTGCAGCAGCATGGGCTAGTAATGTTGAACCCCATGCTGACAGGCTAGTGTGTAAAAATCTATTTTGCAGTATATTGTGCAAATAACTAAGAAGGAGTACATTGTTTATTGCTAGAAGGTATACTGTTACTGTGTTAACTGAATAAATAAAGTTTGTCTGACTAATATTGATCTGCAATAAACATCTATAACAGAAACTGTTCTGTTTACTCTGGTATGTTGTACACTTACAATGGAGCTGTAAAACAAGATATAAATGAAATGTGAAATATGTACTGCACTAAGCTGTAAACCCTGAATAGTAATGTGTAATGTATCAAAGTGTGTTCCATGCAGCATTGCCTTGTGTTAACCTTTGTTTTCCAGATTGTAGTAATTTAAAGGATTAATGCACAGTATACTATCTGTCAAGCATGAATAACAGGATTACAAGTTCAGACTGCCTAACCAAGAGACTATTAGGCAGAAACCAGTGAAAGAAGAACCACCAGTTCCCCAGTAGCTCAGTGCAATGAGAAATAACTTAGTTGTTATTTTGTACACCAATACATGGTTCGAATCCAGGGAGTGGTACTACGGTGTTTGCATATCTACACACAAGGAATCAGGAATAAATGCAAAAATAGTCAGGCAGTGTTAACAGATATTTTCTCTAAAGGTTTTAAAGGTAAGTAAATGTTGGCAGTAGCTGTATGAAGGGGTACTAATAAGCTGTACAACTGTTCAGCTGTCCCACCACATGTCTCCAAATGACAACAGGATAGGTACATACAATGTGTACTCTTCCCGATACATGTCTCTCAAGTGTCATGCTGTCATGGCTAGTGGTCACTGCTGCCACTAACCCTGGACACAGATAGGAAACCAGTTGAAGTATGCCAGTAGCACACTCACATAACAGCAGTTCAGAGTACCCCTTCTGTGTTAGATATGTAACCCTAACATGTATGAGTCCCCTCTAGTCATGTACCCAGAGTTGTCACAGTTTGCCCCATACCACTCCAGGCTGACAGTTTAATAGGTAAGTTTGTGCTACTGAAGCTATGGGCCATAGGTAGTTGTAAAGTGAGGGAAGACAAATAGAGTATTGAGCAGTACTGTTGTGGAAACTAGAAGCATAAACAGTTGTTAATGGACTTTTTGTCTCTCCCCCACCCCTTATCTGGATCAATACTATAATTCATACACTATGGGTATGTTGTTCTCCAAACTTAATGTTGGGACTTGTGTTATATTATTGTTCATATATTTAATTGGCTGCATGTTAACATACCTTGTTCAAATGTCATTGTTGGTGGCCTGTTGCTGTCAGTGTTACTGGCATGCTGTTATGATGCATACTGTTGTTCCATTTATGCATGTGTTCTGTTTGCTATGCAACTGTTTCAGATATGTTTTATGGGGTTAATTGGAACACCCATGCATGCTGTTATAACTAATCTTGAAATGTGTAGTTGATGACTAACCAAAATATATTATAAGACCTCAACACCATAGCACATTTGGAAAGGCAGATCCTGCAGACTGACCTGTCCTGCCTCATTTGGCTGTAGCACAGGGCCCCAGCACATCTGGGACCCAACCCGGGACTTCCTTGTCCTTTGGTCCTGCACCACCTTTGGGTGGAACTGCCTCAGAGGATGGGCCCCCCCCCCTCCAGGAGCGGCCACGGATGGAAGCCTGTCACTCGCATTCACTTCTGGGGTATGGTGCACAGTGTCATCCAAAAAGAGTTGCATGACTGGCTGCACCAGATGGAGGGCTGCCTGGCACACCTCAAAGGGCAGGCTGCCCCTCCTGTCCAGCCCCAGCACAACCACCTTCGGGGCCGTGAAAGTGCAGTGGTGACTGCCCATGGGTGAAGTCCTCAGTCCCAGTGCATCCACTTGGGGGCTCATGGGCTTTGCATTCCCAGCCACCCTCCCCATCAAAGATGTCTACCCCCCTCATGTGTCATATACCATCCCTGTCTGCTGTCTTTTATGTCTTGTCTGTCTGCAAATGTAACCTATCCTACCCAACCTACCTCCCCAAACATACCTACAGCCCTTCCCCAATTTTCCACTTTCACCTTAAAAAAAAAGACATCTGTCCCGTAAGAAATACATTGCCCCATACATAGCTCTACATTCTGCCCCCATATACAGTGAAACTAATCAATCTACCCACAGATTATTCTGCAAAGGTCTGTCGCCAACACCCCTCCCTGTGGATTGTGAGGTTGTAAATTCCAAATTCTATACATTATTCACAGCTGTTGCTGCAGAAGAAATGTAGAGCTATGGTCCTTTCCAACACCCATCCTGCACATCCCTAACTGCTTTTCCTAATGTTTTACCCCCTGCTTGCCCTCATTTCACCACTTTCCTATCACCCTTTTTTCTTTTCCTTAATTAAAATTAACGCAGGTGTAAGCGGGAGTAAGCACATCTAAGTGAAGTTAAGAGGACTTAACCATCTGCTAGCATCAACTGCGCAAACCCACTTACAACTGTTTAAAAGTGCCTTAATTACTCTGCCTCTATCAGCCTGTGTTCTGCCCAGCAACAAAATATCAGCCCTGCAAGTCTTGTATCCAGGATGCTGTGCACTACAGCCCAGCAATGTACCACTACACCATCTGAGCTGTGGGAATGTGTAATGCTTTTACAAGCATAGCATGCATTCTGGTCATTTCACATTAATGAAAAAAGTCATCACTTCCAAGTCCAGACTCCAGGACCCTGTGCACTACAATCAGAGCAACATACCTATACACCATTTGAGTTGTACAAATGTGCAATGTTTTAACAAACATATCATGCACAACAGTCATTTAACATAAGGGAAAATTATATATCCGTAGTACAGTATTCATACATATATATATATATATATATATATATATATATATATATATATATATATATATATATATATGGATCCCCTTCACTACACCGACATGCCACAACGCCGACACACAAAACACCGACACCAAAAGACCGACGACTCAGATGACTGACAAGGTGAGAACCCGACGGACTCGGTAAGTGTGCGATAGAGTGAGGGATTTAGTGTTAGGGAGCGGACAGGTAAGTGTGCAATAGTGAGGGACTGTAGTTTTAGGGGTGGGTTAAGTGAGTTAGGGTTAGGGTGCGGGTAGGGTGAGTGTGCGATAGTGACGGACTATATGTTTAAGGGTGGGTTAAGTCAGTTAGGGTTAGGGTGCAGGTAGGGTGTGTGTGCGATAGTGACGGACTGTAGGTTTAGGGGTGGGTTAAGTGAGTTAGGGTTAGGGTGCGGGTAGGGTAAGTGTGTGGTTGTGTCGGACCTTAGGGTTAGGGTTTGGGTTAAGGTTAGTGCATGTATGGTTGTGTGTATTGTCGGTATTGTGTGTTGTCGGTCTTTTGGTGTCGGTGTTTTGTGTGTCGGCATTGTGGCATGTCGGTGTAGGGATCCATATATATATATATATATATATATATATATATATATATATATATATATAGATTGATAACCAACAACTTACTGCAAGACATCTGCAAAAAGCCTGAAAAAGTGTGTGGATAAAGGGCAAACAATTGTGATATCTTTAAAATATGGCTGTCATATGTGTAGAAGTCTGCTAGATGGGTATGGTTTGCTTTAACATACAATTCCAGATAGATTTCAGGTCTGAAACACAAATGAATTTCATTATTTACTGATGTCAATACTAACATCATCCCAGTGATTTGTCAGTAACCCACAACTGTTATGGGCAACAGACCAAATATAGGAGACACACATCTGGACAGTGTCTAGACATCTGGACAGTGGTAAGGTATGAATGCAGTCATGTTACAGAATAGACAAACCCATGACAGCTGCTAACCATGTCACGTAGCACCTTCTGAACCACAGTAAGACCAACATGACACTACCCCAAATCAGCTCTGGGGAATTACCCATGTATGTCCAAATATATAATGCACTACAGGGATGGAACTGTAGGGGAAAGCAGATATTGGTGCAAAAATGTCCACCCACAACAATTTGCACCACTGTCACAACAACATACCAGTACCAGAAATGAACTTTAGAGTAGAGCGACTGTTTGAACAAACATACCCTGATAGCCAGTCACACATTAAACCAACATATACTGGCTCAACGTATAGTCTGCTGGGAATCCTGAGGTGTTACAGGACATTTCTCAGTCTTACTCTACAAACATATACACCTGACCGACCACCAACAATTGTAGCAGCATGCACAGTCAGACAGAAAAAGGATCTATGACACTCACATCTGCTACTCTCCCTACTCAGCCCAACAAACATTTACACACAACACTGCTACACAATCATGGCAGTCTGTTAACAATGGCAAGACATACAACTCTCATATGTACAGATTTCCACAGAATGTCCAGGGTGTGCGACCATATTCATGGCCACTGCTGCATGTCACTTTCAGGAGTCTGCTAAGTTACAGGGATGATACCTGGGGTGTAGCCACTAAATAATGATATACCATACCTCTGACCCTCTTACTGCAAGACATCTGGACAAAGCGTGACATACTTGAAGGACAGAGGGCCGGAAAGAGGGACATATCTCACATAATGGTGTTACAACCTGAAACAGTTCCTGGTGTTACAGGCTTTGTTGTAACATAACATCCCTGAAGGATATGATGTCTAAAATACCAGTGGATGTCAACGGTTATTGACTACAATCCTCACATTATCCTACTGATTCCACAAAAACAGACGTTGTCTGAGGAACAGACCAAACATAACAGGCAAACCTCTGGGCAGTCTGTGGACATCAGGACTCATCTGAGAATGCTACTCTGATACATATGCTTGTCTTACAAATGTAAGAGACATATAGGGTATGTGCATAGTACACAACAGATGCAGATGTGTGTGTGTTGAACTGTATGTGATATACTGAGCCCATACCTGGCAACTGTCCAGAATTTTGCAGACTGACCACATGTCTGCCTCATATTTGTAGTCAATGCCTCATACAGTTGTGTATTGTCTGGCACATCAGTGCAACCCATTAAAGACTGAAGTCATAACATATTAGCATAAATTTGATTGTCAGATGTCATATCCTGCAGAGTAGACCTGTGAATACAGCACCGTCTTTGTTGGCAACTAAATGTGTTTCAGCTAGATTCATAAAGTGATACTATTTATTGGACTTTGCCAACCACTGATGTATGCCTTTGTGCAGATGTCTTGATTTAACAGGAACTAGGTGTCTTACTCTGAAACCCATGTCAATGCAAGCATACTTTGTCCTGCAGGATGCCGACATTTGTGCATTCATCAACACCTGCTTTGTAACTGGGGAGAGCACACCAACCTTGCCAGGTCACTCATCCTATCATACATTTAGACCCCAAATGGAGGCGTGCAAAGCCACAGGAGGTGGAATGATGAACCTTAGCATGCAAAAGCATACCTCCAGGCTGGCCAAAAAGTATGACACATGGGATGCATCCTAAGTGCAGTTAACAACTGACAAAACATCTACTCAAATCATAGCTAGTTACAGGCCTCCAACCATGACTATGGACACTCACCACACCTATTGTGACATACTGGAATCTGTCAGGATTCAACCATCTACCATGATCCTGGGTGACTTCAAATACCCAACCATAGTGTATATGACCTATGCCACCTGAACATGAATACACAGAGATTCCTTAGCTTTGTCAATGGCAATACAGTGGATCAGCCAGTCAGTACTCCTACGACAGGTGGAAATATCATGTATCTGGTCCTAACCAACATGACTAGCCACTGTAGCACTCCTACAGCGCCATCCTCCTTGGTAAGATCTGACCACATAGCCATCACTGTTCAGGTCACCATCTTCCTTGCCCACTCCCCCCTTTACAGTGTCAAACAGAATTAACTGTGCACAAATTACTATAAATTCCCTCAGAGTAGCTAGAAGTAGCTGTACAGCCAGCGTCCCATTTGTTAGGACTAGCAGCAGTGGCCAGGCCCACACCACAATACTATGTGGGCACCTACATAGCTGTTTGGACTCAGCAATACCTTGCTTAGCTGTGCTTAGCTAAGCTCAAATGGGAGCTGTGAAGCTCCAATGAGTTTATACCATGCATGACACACACCCTTTTCATGGCAGCTGCTCCTCCTGCTTACACCACTGTTTTATAGCTCCTATATGGTTAGGCACAGCCAAAGATTGGTCTCCCATTTAGTGATTCAGTAAAATTTGCTCATTTGCATACCCCACTGCCTTAGTCCCTGGTTATACCTCTACACCACAGCCTTTTCCTTACCAACCAGTGTTACCCGTTATTGCTTTGATTCTCCATGCCCTAGACTATAATGGCAAAATGCAGATATCATTTAAAATTGCCTTTTCACATTTTTTTTTTATTTTTGGCATGATCCTGTTTGCGCACCACTGCCCTATGCTTAAATGGCCGAAATCAGCCAAAAAAAAAACTTTTATTTTTTTTAATTTTGCAACATTTTTCCATGCCAATGGCCATATATTTGGCCACTGGCATGCCTAAAGATTATAATACATTCTTTACTTTGAGCTGTCATGCCTCCATTTTGATTTTTGCAGAAGTGTATTTGGCTAGTAGCTGAATACATTTCTGCAGCAGACACTATTTTGGCACAGATGCCTGCCTGCTTACTCTATCACTAATTCACTTCATTTGCATGGTTTTCACCAGCAAATGAGGTAATTAACATTATTCAGCAGTGTCAGTGCAAGAATAGTGCTGGCAGTCTCGTGCACGCTCCCAGCCTTGTTTACTGGATCGCTCAGCGACTATATTCCATGCAGGAGTTCTACACTATTCCTACATGGAGAAAACAGCTTATTGAATCCCGGGATAGTCTTGTTAGTGTAGAAATGACTCACTTTAGGCAATGTCATGTGGGTATTTTTGGAAATATAGCCTGTTTCTACTAAAAATCAAACAAGGTTATAGAGGAAGAAATAATCCACTAGTCAGACTAAGAACTAGACAAAAAAGACTCAAGTCTTTCAGTACCGGGGATTCTTTAAAATAATAAATATGTGGACGTGTAAGATTCATAAAGATAAAAAATAAAGAATCAGAAAGAGACAGGGGAAACAGAAATGGAAGTTACACAATTAGGAAAGACATATAAACAAAATAAAAATAAAAGGAATTTAAGTGACAAATTAAAAGAAATTCAGGTGATACATTAAAATGCTAAAGACTAGATATATACAAAACGTTCTATTTCTGTAGCGATGGGGGAAATTTCAATTCATGTTATTGCAATCAAGGGTTTATATGATGTAAATCATCAGTTAAGAGAATTGCATTATCTTACTGTTGTTATAATCCTAACTATTTTGGTGTGATACATGCGTTCTGATTATTTAAATAGTGTCTTCATACATTATTTCAAACACTTTGCAAAAACATTACAATTTTACAAAATTCTGCTTTATGTGTGTTGAAAAGTGCAAATAATAGTGTACATTTGTCAAGATAAAAAAATGTAACAGTATATTTAAAACAAAATTAGCTAAGATTAAAATGATAAATAAGTCTAAACTGGAAGATCCTTAACTAGAACACAGATTATGGCAGAATCTGATGCACTAGCTGGAGGGACATCACCTGGACCTTTTATATTATGTCCCTGGATCTGGATGCAGTAGCTCTTGATATAAGCTGAGTGCTGAAAAATGACTTCCTTACAATAGTAGCTATATGGTAATTGAAGGCAGTCCATTGTTTGCATAGGTTTCCATATCTCCCACTACAGGATCAGCTTTCAAGGAGTTGTTGTCAGTTTGGTTGTTATAAAGGGATTCATGTTTGCCAAACAATACAGTTATACATTTTTTGGCGTGTCAGTTTATGGTTTTGGCACAAACTATTTGTTTGGGGCAGGACCTCTTGTAGAATAGTGGTGGGTCTTGGAAGGTTATGATGGCATCAATGTTTGCAGTCATCTGTAAATTTTGTCAGCCACAATCTCATAACGTTGGCACTGACTGCTAAGACATAAATGCCAAAGAGTTGTGACCCAAGGACTGAACCCTTGGGCACTACTTTAGTGACACGTCTTTCAGAGGAGGTGGAACCACCCATCCTTACTCCTTGTTTTCTGATTGTAAGACAATTTGTTATCCAGTGAGCTATGTAGGACTATACATTTAGCTGAGAGAGCATATTCAAAATGGTTGAGTGTGGGATGGTGTTGAATGCCTTTACAAGGTCCAGATAGTCATTTTACACTGATTTACTCTCATCCATTGCCTAAGTGACTTTTTTTGATGAAGTCCACCAGGTTAGGTAGGCAAGACTTTCCCTTAACAAATCGAAATTGGGTGGGGTTGAGACTCTTTAGGTCACGTGTATCCCTATTTATTAGTTTCATAACAATCTTTTATACAACCTTACAGATGATTCTGGTCAGGTTTAACTGGTCTGTTGTAACCCCCACATGTGTGCAAGGGAATGACTGCTGCTGTCCTTAATTCATCCTCCACAAAGCTTTGAGGCTAATGTTGAATAGCCTTTGTAGGGGCTCTGACAGTTTATGTTCCAGGTAACCAATAGACCTTGTTATAAGTCCCAATAGACCTTGAAGCCCTCCTCTGGCTGATTGCTTTTAATGATCTTCAACCTGGTCTTTATGATGATCTATATATATATATATATATATATATATATATATATATATATATATATATATATATACATATCTACATTTCTAAGGTAAGTACTGCTTGCAAGGTGCAGAGTTGTGTTAAAATCATCTGCGAACATTGTTAAACAAAGACCTACACTTCAGAGAAGTAGATGCTGAAAAGGAGAGGATCGAGGACCAAACCCTGTGGTACTCCACTCATCACTGGTCTGAAGTCGGACTTGGAGTTGGCTACTTTTACTGTGTGGGTTCACTCAGTGAGCCAGTTGGTCACCCATCTTGTGGCATAGGGATTTATGCCCAGTTTACTGAGTTTATCTATAATTCCAGAGTGGGGGATGGTATTGAAAGCCTTGGGGAGGTCAAGATAGGCTGTGTGCACTACCTTGCCCTCATCTACAGCTCTGGTGACTGCTTCAAAGAAGTCATTCAGGTTTAGTAGACATGATCTACCTTTTACAAACCCAAATTGAGTGGGTTCCAGGATTTGGAGGTTACCTATGTCTTTGTTTATAAGCTCCAAGATGAAATGTTCCATGGCCTTGCACACCAGGCTCATCAGGCTAATGGGGTGGTAGTTTCAGGAGTCTGTGGTGGCAACCCCTTTGTGGAGTGGGATAACTGTCGCTGTGTGCCATTCAGTAGACACATAGCCTGAGGTGAGGCTATGATTGAACATGGTGCTTAGTTCGGGTGCCAGTTCATTCTGTAGTTCAGGCAGTACACAGCCTGGGATATTGTCTGGTCCCATGGATGCTGTGTTCTTGGCATTGGAGAGTGCAGTCTTTACTTGTTCATCCATGATTACAGGGGCTTTGCATTCTTCCGGAGCTATACAAAAAAAGGCTTATTTTTCAAATAATATCTTACGGTGGCTACAACAGAAATTGAAGTAAAGTTAGTGAATGTGCCTAACCTATTAAGTTTTGGAACTGGTTTTGTTACTGATGTTTATGGATTCAATGGAGTTATTAGTGATATGAGGTTTATAGAGGTAGTGTAAGGAGGCAGAATGTGTTTGTTGCACATTTTGATGAACTATGGTGATAAACCATCAACACTCGGATAACCCTACTGAAGACCTGTAGGGAAAGCAGAAGGCTGTTCAGGGCTTGGGGGTTAAATTATAGTGAGTCAAGGAAAAGAATGCAGAGAAAAGAACTCTTTGAATAAGTCCTGAGCAAATGCCTGCAGGTAAAGCAGCATAATGCATTTAATATAAGAGAGTGGCTTCAGAAGACAATGATGGATATTATCAGAATTAGTGACAGACTCATAGCAATCAGACTCCTGTGTAATGACAGGGCAGTGTTCATAATCACAGCTTGTACCCACAGCATGGTTGTGATAGTTAGGAAAAGAGTACATTCAGACAGTAGTTGCAGGATGTACTAGATAAAATACGACAATATGAATTGGTGTTGATAATGGGTGACCTGAAGGCACATATTTGGACAGACAGAGCAGCATATGAGGACTGCCTAGGTCCACATAGGTGGGACAACAGGAATAAAGAAGCAAAGGACATTTTATACTTCTGTCAGGCAAATGGCTTGATGTTCACAAGAGAGACAGGCATGAGATCACATACAGCAAATGCCAATATGCAACTCACGTAGACTTTCTCCTAGTAAGGAAGGGACAGTGGTTTAGAATCAGCTATTGCAAAGTCATCACCAGTGAAACAGTTGATCTACAGCACAAACCACTGGTTGCCACAATCAGATGTAAGCAGTGCTCAGAGAAGGTTGTAAGGTCAACAGAGACCAGGCAGAAGACCTGGAAGTTGACTGAAGAGAAAACACACCAGTACAAAGAATTACTCATGGATCTTGCACCTTAAGTATAAGAGGAAATAGGTGGAGTTGAAGAAGAATGGCAGTACCTCAAAATAATATGTACAAGGACAACAGAACAGGGGAAAGTAGCAGGCTCAGATTATGTCAACATATATGATAAGGAAGTTGGGTGAGATAAGGGAGAAATGGCTCCTGAGGGTTCCCATAACATTATGGAGAGAAAGTCATATCCCATATGTCAATAGAATAAGGATAATAGAGTCATTGTTTACAGGTATCCAACTCCTATCATTCTGAATGAAAGTTCCAAAGAGGGCAATTGATCAATGAATACACAGAGTAGTAGAAATTAAGATAGGAGATGAGCAGCTCAGTTTCAGTTCAGGAAGCAGCACAACAGACCAGATGTTTGCAGTGAGACAGCTAGATGAGAAAGAACTAGAGATGAGGAGACTTGAAATGGGCATTCCTAGATTTGGAAAAAGCATATGATAAGGTCGCAAGAAAGCTGATATGGGCAGTCCTGTGGTGGTTTAAGTCCTAGAAACATAGGCAGAATTAGTGCAGTCTATAGACAAGGACCCTATAACTCTAGTAAGAACAGTGTTCGGTCTCACAGAAGGGTTCCCAGTGGGAGTGAGTGTGCATCAGGATTCAGCTCTGAGCCCACTGCTTTTTATACTCATGGCGGACTATTTCAGCAAAAGGTTGGAGCGGACAGATCATCAAAGTTACTTTGTCCAGATAATATGGCATTACAGGCAGACTCTAAGTAAGAACTTCAGCAAAGGATAGGGGAATGGAATGCAAAACTGAAGACACATGGGATGAAACTGAGTACAGATAAGAAAGCTGTAATGGCAGCAAATGGGAGAAATCAGAAGACACTGAGAAGTGAGATAGACGGGAAAATAGTGGAACAGGTTACTAGCTTCAAGTACCTGGGAGGGGTGGTTGAGGAGAAGAGAAGTGGGAATGAGGAGGTCTGAACCTCAATCAGAAGGGCTGCGGCCACCTGCCATAGAGTTTCTGGGGTAGTTTATGACAAAAGAATTCCAAAGTAGATGAAAAGTAAGGTGTACAAAACAGTGATGCCACCAGTACTACTGTATGGTAAAGAAACCTGGACAGTAAAGGCAGAGCATTTGAGGAAGCTAGACCTGATGGAGATGAAATGCCTCAGACAAGTGGTAGGATGCATGATGTGGAACTGACAAAGAAATGAGGACATAAAAGCAGAAGCTGAAGTAGCTCCAATTGCAGAAAAGGTCAAAGAGGACAGATTACAGTGGTTTGGGCACATCTGCAGAAAAGCAAAAAATAGTTTGGTGAAGAACTTAGAACAGAGAGGAAGAAGACAAAAGTAAATGAGGGTGTCCAGCTAAGGGGTGGCTGGATTGTACAAGAGAAGAACTGTGATAGCCAGGCATGAGCATTGAAGAAGGTAGGTGAGTGGCATGGAACAGAGAGAGAGATGGTGATAGTTGACATGACATTCCTATCCCATGTAAAATATGGGAAAAGAGGGTTGATGGTGCTAACTTTGTATGACATTTTTCCTTTGATATAGTTGACTAGATTACAGAATTTTCTTCTTTGTTGCTAATGGACGGAGGCCTGTCTGAGCAGGATGGATTTATTCTATCTGCTGAGGATGATGTGTTTCAGTATCTCTAGGTAGAGTCCTTTACTTTAGTAATTTACTTTCCTTAGAAATCAATAAGCTTTTTTCTTGCAGTATTTACACTTTGGGAAAGTATTTATGTTGTAGGGAGAGCAATGTAGTGATAAGGGCTTTAGCTATTTTGTAGGAGTCTACTCTGTTTAGAATATTGACCAGTTTCTGTGAAAGTGCTCTAATTTTAATCTTGATTTTCAGATTTGTGCCAAATGGTATGTGGATCAGTAGCTGGGATACTTAAATGAAAAGTTAAAGGGCAGTTAACTATTAAAGTGAAAGTAGATGGAAACAGATTACATGAAATTTGATATGCTGATAATTATAAGTTCCAGCAGAGTTTGTATTATATATATATATATATATATATATATATATTTTTTTTTTTTTTGGTTGCTTAAGGGTATAATTTGTCAGAAAATAATTGACATAATTGTTAGAACAGTAGCAAAATCCCAGAGTGTCATTTTATTTTATTGTATTTTTATTTTTTAGGAGAGAGGGCCGGGTTGCAATGTTTCACTATTCCATTGCTGACTTGTTTGAAATTATTTTGGCCATTAAAAGAGAATAAATATGTCATTGCCAGTTGAATGTTATAGGAGCTGATGAAGGGTATGTCAGCTGTTAACATGTAATGGATCCTGTCAACTACAGGACACTTTAAAGGCAGTTGTCAGTCAGCAGAAATATAACACCTACACTATCCCAAATACTCTGAGTAAGGAAGATTGCTAAGAAAGCAAGTAAGATGCTCAGATAGTAACAATGACTGAAACGTGTTTATTGAATTGCATTTTGGCAAATGTGCAATTACGTTACTAATAACATGGTTCAGCTTTGTAACTGAAGCAATGAAACTAAATGAAAGGTTCTGAAATATTGAAATATCCTTGTATTGTGAAAAAAATGGATAGGATAATAAAATGTTTCCTACTAAAGTGATTCCTATGAGCTTTCAATGTTTCCTGATTTTGCAGAATGTCCATGATTTTGCTTTACATGTTTGCCTTTCCTGGTAAAATATTTCATTATATAGTATATCACTGAGGACTGGAGTAAGGTGATAGTGCTAGACATTACAATTTCTTATGTCCTAGTCTTCATAAAAAGTATGTTTTTACAAAACATATATTTCTAAGTGAATTCCAGTAATATGTATAGTTGTCCCAGATTTTGGGCCTTTGCCCCTCACTAATTTTGATTTTGACTGCGTTTCATGAGCAAAAAAAGTAGAGAGCTTTACAAAGAAGTAACACATTATTAACACATTTATACAAAAATGTAAACACATTGTTAACACATTTATACAAAAATGTAAACACATTGTTAACACATTTATATAGAAATCTATTTCAAAAGTATAACAGAAACAATTCACATTCTTAAAAAAGTGCTGTAACAGTATATAACAATGAGCTGTGCACTGCTGAACCTGTATGAGGAAGAAAAACAAAACATGTATTATCACAAAATATGGATTATGAGAACCTTCAGTCCTTGGAACTGTTTGGCTGCACTGTTTATACAAAAGTTTTTAAACGTTTGTGACTAGCAAACACTTCCAGAATAATGAACACTTTATAGTTTGCGAAGTTTGCATGTGAATTTGATTTGTAGAAATTCACATGGAAAATCAGGGATATGGTGCTAAATTTGCCACTATGATTGTCAAACATGATGGCAAAATAGATTGAATGGGTTTTTGTTAAAATGATTTTATAGAAGGGATAAAAAAACTTCTAGACTGCCTGCTCATGTGGGGGGTGGGGCTCTGTGCCTGCTTACGGATGTAACCATTTCACCAAATCTGAAGGGTAAGTTTTTATTCACTTTGCTGGAAGCCTTATCCATCTGTCAGACTCAACCTATTAGGCATCAAAGAATACAATGAGATAACAAACTCTGGAAATCAATGTGAACAGAACAAATTAGACATTATAATGCAGACTGACTCTGAGCACATTTATTGGCAGTTTCTAGTTGTGGTGACAATTACATCTTCAAGAACCTCTTTGGTTTCCAGTGCAAAGTTATTTATCAAGTGAGTCTTTGCACAAACTTAAGTTATAGTTTAGGACTTATTTATGTTGATCTTTGCGCAGCAGATCCTTTTCTCAGTTCACTGAATAGTTATCAGTAAAGACATTGTGGAAGCTACGGTTTATCAGACATCAAACAAACACAGCAGCCCATAAAGGCGGCATGTGCTTCTCCTATTTGATTATCAGACATACTGATGGTTTAAATAGCTTTATTGCACACAGAAAGTAACACTGTAACTTCCCTCATCATTAACACCACCCAAAACACTACAGCTGATGTGATAAATCTAAAGCTGTGTGCTCCAAACTGTTGCAAAGTTTGTGATATTAATGTGACTCTAAAGTGAGTATTTACCGACATCGGCCTACTTCTTTCAACCATGTACTGATATGGGAGGGTAGGCACTTAGTATAAACTGTCATGTTCAAGACAGTGAAGAGTTAAAAAGCACTTGGCCACAGGATAAGGATCTACAAATGATCTCCACTCAGTAGTAGTAAAACACTTCTTTAATAAAATTCCACCTCCAAGCAATAAGTGCACAATAAAAACAGTGCTTTTTGGTTGTTTTTTGCTTTTCACTCTGGTACAGTGAAGAATTAGACACCTCTGAGCTAAAGATAGGTACAATTCTAAAGTAAAGTGCACAAAGCTTATACTTAAAGAAATAAAAGGGTAGAGTCTGCAGCCATCTAAATAAAAATGAATGGATCACTTGAACTGAATAAATTAGCATCTTAAAAATAAGAATATGTGTATGTAAACAAGTGCAGTAGAGAAACCCTTATTTGTTTAATAAGATTTTTATAAACTTGCTTATATGTGCTCATATTAATATACCCAAACTTTAATACAGTGGATTGATGGAAGATAATGGGAACACTGATGCATGAAAACTGGGAAACAGAGGAATTGCTAGTAGTGATATTGCCAAATGCCAAAAAAAAACAGTTATATAAGAGGTCAGTTAATGTAATATTTAACTATGAGAAGTAGAGAATACAAAAAAATAAAAATGTATCTTAAAATGTTTCTCAGCATGAAGAAAATGACATGGCTTTATGCAGAAAGTGGATCATGCTGTTTGCAGCAAGCACAGTGAAAGAGACGCGTCTTACATTTTTACCATCCTCTACATTTGATAGTTAGGCACAAAGACACATATTCTGTAGTTAAGCAAATAGACAGCAGTGTATTAGAAAAGTCTGCTGATATGAAAAGAGAGCTTTTCAAAATATACCACTAAAGTGCGAATTCCTACCTAAGCATGGTACTTTGCAGCTCTTGCTATAACATGGAAATGTACATGCTTTAATGACAAAAAATGTTTAAAGTCATGCTTTTTTTAAGTTGTGATGAGGAAGTGTTTAATGATTTGTGGTTCAGAAAGAGATTATCGCTTGCACTGCAGAAGTACCATTAACAATCACAACTTTTCAAATGGTAAAAGATGTAATATAAACAGATTCTATGAAGGAAGTAAAAAAGTGCAGTGTACTGCATGAAAGCATAGAAAAAATATATTTCAAGATGTGTTATTATTCTTCATTAATTTATGTTTTACAAAATTTTGTACAGTGTTTTATTAGACTTATATGTGCAGTTGAGCATGGATAGAGACTGATATACCTAGAAACTTTTAAGTTTCCTGAGACTATTGAAGGTGTACCTCTTCTCTTTAAATATATGGCAATCATTTTGAGAGACAAACACATCAGTGAGCCATACCAATGAGATGAATGCAAAATGCAAAAAGAAAGAGTTTTGCAGGTGGTAAACCTCACATCAGCTAACTCTAAGATTGCTCATCAATGGAGAAAAGGAAAGCCCCCTTACCCTACTCTTTCTTCGGCTCATTCATTGCATTGCAAATCATTCTGTGAAACAGAAAATCAAGCAAATAAAACCACCGATTCCTTCTTTGGTGAAATGCATCAAAAGATCTTTGCTATATATTCGATAAAAAGTAAATTGCACAATGCGTATATTAAAAGAAACAAAAGTGTAGACTCCATAGTCATCTAAATAAAAATGAATGGATCACTGAAGTGAATATACTTAAAACATTTCTAACAAATAATAAAGTGACTTGCATAGTGGTTATCTTTGATTACTGATGGTGTACCTGGTACAGCTTGTAAAACTTCTAGGTTTGTAACATTTCTCTAAATTGGTTTAGAGTTTACCATGTATCATACAATAGGCAAGCCTGAGTACTAAAACTTCATCTTCTTTTTTTAATCAGGTCATGACAACTGTTGTGAAATTTAACTGCACTTAAGCCGGCTCTACTGTCTTACTGGTAGTGGTCCAGACTAGGATGCAAGTGGCAAAATTTTGAGAAGCAGATTCAAACCATTCTGCTTTGACTATATGGGTACAACTGATCAAGTGATGCTCAGCTCTTATACACAGAAAATAGAATGAATATTTTGACTGCAGAATCATTTTCTGCTGGAGTCAGGAAGGTTAGACCCAGGAGAATAATATTGCTTGAGCAAGTGTGAAGACCGCACATTATAAGAGAGCATGTGGACACCAGTGAGATTAACATTTGTGGCCATTTCCTGTGTGATATGCTAGAGAGTCAGTTGAAAAATATAGAGTCCTCCTTCATTCTAAAGGATGATCAAATTATGAATTAATCCTTTGTTCTATCACTACTTCAATAAAAAGAGCCTCCCAAAGTCATATCCATCTGGAAAGGAAGTTTTCCCAGTGGACAGATGCTAAATGTTATGATAGGTGAAATGCAGTGCATAAATAAGTCAGTAGGGTCCTATGGCTGAGCTACATGGTCAAAAAATCTTTGATTACCAGTTTCCTTCAAAAATGCAAGGAATTTAAGAAGCTTTTAAATTATAGTGCTGCTGCATATGGATACTTCATGCTGTGCAGTAATCTATACTGGTTATTTAAATATGTATTTTATTTTACATTTGTTGGTGGGATAGTTCGACTGGCACATGCCCACTTTCAGTGGAGGCCCAGGGAGAAAAGATCCAGACATACATACAAAGACTATTACATATAAGATGTAAAAAACATTTGTCAAGATCAACATATAAGATGTATGTTACATATAAGATGTAAAAACGTTTGTCAAGATCAGAGCAGTATATGATACAAACATATATAGATTCATACTCCATCAGTCTAACAATATAATACATTGTTATAAGGTTATAGACATACACTTAGGATGTACTCAGAGTGGAGGAAGACATCCAGTTTTAGCACATGAGTATTTGGTATTAATTAGTCCAGACTGGTGCATGGGCATAGCCAGTGCAGTTTGAAGTACTGTATTAGATTTTTCTTGAATTGTGTTGGAGAGAGTTCTCAAGTAAGGTCAACGGGAAGGGAGTTCCAGGTTTTGCCCATGGAGTTGGCAAACAGTGATTCTCCAGCTACGTTTTTAGCTTTGAAATTTTGAACTGAGTTTGTCGGATGAGCATAGTGCCCTAAGGTTACTGTAGGGAGTGATAAGGTTAAGGAGTACGGATGCACTTTCAGGCTGATAGAGAATCTTGTGAGATACTATTAGTTGAATGACCTGAAGTACATTAGGCAATTCAAGCCACCTAGATAGTTTAGGTTAAGGCAATGAAAGGTTCTGTATGCTGTACCAGTGGCGAATCTGGCAATGTTATTATAGTAACAAGATAGTTTGTTACTGTTAGTCTTACTCAAGTTTGTAAATGGAGGGGAAGCATAAAGGAGGGTGGAGAGAAGGTGTGTTCGGGCAATAGCAGTTCTAGCTAATGGAGTTAGGTAGGGTTTAATCCTATAGAGTGATCCAAGTCTTTTATTGACAATTTTAATAGTTTGATTAATGTGTAAATCAAGCTTGAGGTTATTGTCAACTATTACTCCTAAGTGTATGGTAGAGGGGTCAGGAGAAATGATGGTCCCATTGTTAGATCTTATAGTAAAGGGTGCTAAGGTGTGTCTACTGTTGGGAGAGAAAAGCAATAGTTTTGTTTTGTTCGGATTTAATATAAGACACCTATTATTGAGCCAATTTTCTACTGTGCTAAAAGTGGCTTGGGAAACTATCTGAAGGTCTTGACATAACATGATCATACTAATATTATCTTCTTCTAATATCGTTATTACCTTCATTGGAAAAAAAGTGATACAAATATGATGAAAATGTGCTAACAGAATAGTATTTTGGCAGATATCAACTCTTAAATAATCTGCATGTAAATTATAAGAGAGTCAGAAATCCTTCCTTCTTAACTTCCTTCCTTCCATCAGTTGCCTGAAAAGAGGATGGGTTTTAATGTTAAATGATCTGTCTCTTTCCAGGAGCATCAGTTAACTAATGAGTATACCTACCAAAACACCCATCTCATATGATCACCTAGCTCATCCTGGCCACCATATTGCACCATTCATTTTCACAGTTCTGGCCAGTTATAGTTGTTATTGGTGGGGTGAAAGCAGAATGGAGGTAAGTAATAAATCTGTTTTGTTTTCCACATGTCTAATTTCATTTGTATATTCTAGAAACAAACTCAGTACACACCATGCATTAGACATAGTGTAGAGACATCATACCTTCTTAAAAAATATATGCCTTTCTGTATAGGTTCATAGATTCATAGGTGTGTACTAGGCTAATGGCCCTGGAGCCTTTACAAGCCTAGCCCATAGAACTGCCCTGGCATTGTGCCGCCCGATGTTAGTTCCCAGTGCCTCTATCAGGTAGAGTCACTGGAGTGATCCCCGGGGTGAACTTTCTATTTCCCATCCACTCATCAAGATTTCTCTTGAAGAGGTGTTCTGCTTGACATGTATGGGAAGTCTCTTCCAGAGCATGGGCAGTCTCTGGGTTATGAACCTGTCCCTCCAGCATGTTCTGTTGATTGTGGTAATGAGGTTGAGGTCTCTGGAGTGTGTGGTGTGGAGGGATTGGGATTTTTTTAGATGTAGCATTTCTAACAGGGTTGGGTCAGGCATGGCTTTGTAAGTCAAGCAGAGATCTTATCTTAATAGACGATATGAGACAGAGAATAGCTGGAGGTTTTTCAGTCTGTTCATGTACAACATGTGTTTAAGGTCTAGAATCTTCTTCATGTGGTACTTTTGTGTCCTTTCCATGTGTTGCATGTGTCTAGTGAGGTACATGCCAAATGGGGCATTATACGTTTCTTGAAAAATTCTTGAAAATTTTATACTTGAACATTGGTACATATTGTTGAAGCTTTACTCCTCGGGTCTTCACTGAAAATGGGCCTGTGATCAGCTGGACTAACCCCGTTAACAAATGTGAAATAAAATACATAAAAATAAAATAAAACCCTATGATTGGCCTAATGAGGGAAGAGTAGAAAGAGATGATGACTTCTTTCTTCCTGGATGCAAAACCCTTGGTAATGAGATGAGCCACATAGGACTTTCTGAACACAATGGCAATGTGGTGGTTGAAGGAGAGGTTGTTGTCAGCCTGTGTCCCCAGATCTCTTATAATGCCTTCAATGTTCAGTGGGCTCCCTTTAATGAGGTCATTAGTGGGAACTGAGTTTTTCAAAAAGGGGATGATGGTGCATTTTTTGGCATTAAGCTTAAGGCCATAGTTTCAACACCATTCATTGATCTCAGTGAGGCCTTTCTGTATGATTTCTACATCACTTGGGGAGTTAATAATGGCTCCCAGCTTGCAGTCATCTGTGAACTTGGTCAGCCAGAGTCCCTCCGTGTTGACGTGGACTTCTGAGAAGTAGATGCCAAACAGGAGAGAACCCAGGACCAATCCTTGTGGGACTCTACTCATGACTTGTCGGCAATTTGACTTGGAGTCTGCTACTTTCACACTGTGAGTTCTATCTGTGAGCCAATCTGCAACCCACCTAGTAAAATAGGGGTTGATGCCTAGTTTAGTAAGGTTTATCAACAATTCCTGAGTGGGGAATGGTATCAAAGGTGTTGGCCAGATTGAGGTAGACTGTATGAACTGCCTTGCCCTCATTCCTAGGTCTGTTGACTGACTCAAAGAAGTCAACCAGGTTGAGCAGGCATGATCTACCTTTCACAAAAACAAATTGCATGGGATCTTTATTTGGAGATTCCCTATATCCTTGTTAATTCAGCCCATGATGATGCGCTCTATAGCATTACATATCAGACTCGTGAAGCTAATGTGGTGATAATTCCCAGGGTCTATAGCCACTCCCCCTTTATGGAGAGGGATGACTGCAGCAGTGCACCATTCGGTAGGAACAAAACTTGAGGTGAGGCTGTGATTGAACAGGACTCATAGATGTGGTGCCAGTTCACTTGTAGTTCATGTAGAACACATCCAGTGGTATTGTCGGGTCCCAAATAATTAGT
This sequence comes from Protopterus annectens, assembly GCF_019279795.1. Classification (NCBI taxonomy): domain Eukaryota; kingdom Metazoa; phylum Chordata; order Ceratodontiformes; family Protopteridae; genus Protopterus; species Protopterus annectens. The sequence goes on from NC_056737.1 coordinate 565,605,203, forward strand.
CCTGGCAAGTCTCGTACCCAGGAACCTGTGCATTAGATTCAGAGCACTGCACCACTAGGCCAAATCAGCTCTAGAGAATTAGTACTGCTTTTATAAATGTATCATGCAGTAGGGAAAAGACACCACTGTCAGTTATTGAACCCAGGACCTTCTGAACTACAGTCAGAGCAACACACCACAACACCAATGCAGCTGTGACACTCCAGCTCTATCTCTGGTTTTATACAGATACATGCAGCCAAACTTCTTGCAGGAAAGGTTGAGCTGACAATGTCACTTCTTCCCATCCATCACTACTGATCTTCTACCATCCAGCATAGGGTCATAAGTTCATAGGTTGGTACTAGGCTATCGGCCCTAGGGAATATGCAAACCTAGCCATAACAATTCCCTGGCTATTTCTTCCACACTATTTAATTCCCTGGTCCCCTGTCTAGCAGGGCTACTGACGTGATCCCTGGGGTGAATTTCCTTTCTCCCATCCAATTGTCAAGGTTCCTTTTGAAGAGGCCAAGGAGACCCTCTTCTTGACATGTATGGGCAGTCTATTCCAGAGTCTGGGGAGTCTCTAGGTCACTCTAGGTCAAGAATCTATCCCTCCAGCATGTTTTGTTTATTGTGATGACCAGGTTTAGATCCCTGGAGCATGTGGCTCTGAGGGACTGGGGTTTCTTTAAGTGTAGCATGTCCAACAGCTCTGGGTTTGACATGGCCTTGTATGTTAAGCAGAGATCACCTCTGAGTAGACGATAAGCGACAGAGTATAGCTGGAGTTTTTTAAGGTAGTCGGCATAGAGCATCTGCTTTAGGCCTGTGATTCTTTTAATGAGGTATTTCTGTGGCCTTTCCAGTTGTTGCAGATGTCTTGAGAGGTACATACCAAATGGGACGTTGTATTCTATAATGAGTCTAATGAGGGATGAGTACAGTGAGACAATGACCTCCTTTTTTCTGGATGAAAAGCCCTTAGTGATGAGGTGTGCCACATAGAAGGATTTCCTGACTGTTGTGGCAATGTGGTTATTAAAGGTGAGACCACTGTCCACCTGTGTCCCTAAGTCTCTTATCACACTTTTGGTGTTTAGTGTACTGCCACCTATGGGGTGATTCACGGGTACATGTCTTTTCCCAAAGGGGATAACTATACATTTCATGGCATTGAGCTTGAGCCCATGGCTCTGGCACCAAGCATCTGTCTCTGTAAGGCCCTTTTGCAGAGTATCCACATAATTTGGGGATTCAATAATGGCTCCCAGTTTGCAGTCATCTGCGAACTTTGTTAGGCAGAGTCCCATAGTGTTGGCCTGTACTTCAGAAAAGTAGATGCCAAGCAAGAGTGGTCTCAGGACCGAACCCTGAGGTACTCCACTTGTCACTTGTCTGGAGCTGGATTTGGAGTCAGCTACTTTTACAGTGTGGGTTCTTTCAGTAAGCCATTTGGCAGCCCATCAAGCGATGTAGGGATTAATGCCCAGCGAAGTAAGTTTATCTATGATTCCAAAGTGGGGGATGGTGTCAAAGGCCTTGACAAGGTCCAGATAGGCTGTGTGGACTGCCTTAACCTCATACTCTGCTCTGGAGACTGATTTGAAGAAGTCAATCAGGTTCAGGAGACAAGATCAGCCCTTCAAGAACCCAAACTGGGTGGGGTCCAGTGTTTGAAGGTTGCCAATATCTTTGTTTATAAGTTCCATGATAATACATTTCATGGCCTTGCAAATCAGGCTTGTCAGACTGATGGGGCGGTAGTTCCCGGGATCCAATGTGGATTCCCCCCTTGTGGAGTGGGATAACTGTAGCTGTGCACCACTCAGTGGGCATGAAGCCAGAGGTGAGGGTATGATTAAACATGATACTTAGGTGAGGTGCCAGTTCATTTTGTAGTTCGTGTAGTACGCAGCCCGGAATGTCATCTGGTCCCATGGATGCTGTATTCTCAGCTTTGGAGAGTGCATTTTTTTACCTGTGTGGCCATTATTACTGGAATTTGGCAATCTTCCGGTATTGAGATGGGCCGTTTAGGGGGTGAGAGGGGGGTGAAGTTGACACTGAAACGATCTGCCAGGATATTGGCAATATCCTTGGGATCAGTATATTTAATGCCATTCTGTTGTAGCTCAGAGCATATTAATGAACCCTGGTTAGACAAGTCCCAGTCAGAGCTCCAGTCCTCTGCACCATGAGAGCCAGGCAGGGGTACCTTCCATCAGACTTATGTTATAGCAGGACTGAAGTCTTTGTTTAATTTCAGCACCTTCAATGAAAGATAATTAAATGATTGAAATACTCACTTCCCCAGTTTAGCCATTTGTGCATGGCTGTCCAGTGTTCTGTGGTGTGAGACCTATGAATGAAATTACATCTTGGTTTTCCATTACTAAAGTGTACATCTACATAAAAAAAAATAACTTTTCACTCATTATCTGCCTTTATTCTGCACATCACTATGAGCAAATATTTCTACTGTTGAAAACTGTTCAGATTCTGAAAGTATCACTTTACCTTCTGAGAAGTTTTATGTGTATTTACATCTGATGATAACCAGTTTAACATAATCAGTTTTACAGAGCCAGAAGGTGGTCATATGCCAGCTAAATGTTTCAAAACATGACAAATATTTTATGAATGATCCAACAAAAGAATAAAAGATGACTAGTCATCAGCTTGACAGCCAACCATAATGTTCTATTTCTCCATAAAATAAATCTGAACGGTGTTTAAAACTTTACATTCAACAATATTAAAATAAAAAAAACAGCTATATAAGCACTTTTGCCCCTTATACCCAAAGGACTTCTTCAGAATAAACCATCATAACAGTCAGTAGTTTAAATAACCCTCCAAAATGATGGTCACATGATCCTTAAGAAACCTTGGTCATGTGGTCATTAAGATACCTTTCCTTCCAGCACTGAAAGTGAAAAGCAACGAATATTTGTCAGTGCATTATTACCAAAGTGCATTGTATTATAATAATACATTATATAATACAATAAATATATGTTAAAATAATATTTTAAAACTTTGTAAAAGTTTAAAATCACCCTGTTCCATAAATTAAATACAATAAAAAGGTAAAAATGCATAAAAATGTTTAAAAGAACCATTCATGAAATTTTAAAATTGCAAGTAGGTCTCCCCTAAAAATCAAACATATTAGCATTCTAAAGCTTTTAATTTCAATAAACATGAAATAGAGCAGTGTTTATTTAATTCATGTCTATATAAGCATTAAAATGCAGTTGCCAGAATAATTCTATGGCTTCATGTCTCAGGGTCCATGCCCCCCCTCCCCCACTGTGTTTAACTTGTTCCAAAATACTGAATTTAAAATGATATCCTGGTTAGTCACTAATGTGTTTGGCTAGAGCATTAGTATTTTCTGGTTACTTTTAATATCATTAATATGTTCATATGTCTGCTCTTTTAGGGTGCACTCAGTTTTACCTATATAAAATGAATCACATACCTAGCAGAGGTACACGTATGCTAAACACCGTTTGGAACAGTAACACAATAGTGGTCATAAAGTTAAAATATGAACTATCTGAATCATAATTTTTTGCAAGTTTTTTACTTCCACTACCTGTCAGCCCTGCTTCCAGCTAGTTGGTCCATTCCTTGCCCTTTACTTGGGTGAGGGTCAAGAAAGCAATCAGGATGGTTCACATTTTTTCTTTTCTTCCCAGCCATAAAAGCAAAATTGGCTAGGCACTGTGGAGTGGTGTGCAGTGTGTCATCCTCAGCTGACACCCCCTTACCTCCACAAAGAGCTTTCCTTCCAAAGGGTCCTGTCTCTCCCCAGGAGCATATGCAGTGGTCTGTCCAGTTTCCATCAGGGAGATGACCCCCACCCCGTATGCTAAGTAATAAACATGGACTTCTCTCCCTCCAGGAGAAATGAGGGAGCTATTTCTCTTCACTCATCTGCTTCCTGCCTAACTCCTTCAGTGCTACAGCCACTAACTGAACTCTATTCCCCTGGATCACAGCAAGGGCTTTATCTCCCTAAGCCTGGAACCAGACATGTTACTGAACTGTTATAAACATGTGCTTACATTTTTCAATGCTGATCTATAATGTAGTTCAGTTTACTAATTCAATAATAAAATCAGTACACTTACGTAGCTACTCAATCATAGTACCAAGCTCCTTTAGAATTCAAGACATTTTTTGATACAAAGCTCTACCGACAAACTTTTTTTTTAAGTTTTGACAATAACTGCCCTACCTCCCCCAATTTAACCAACAGTATAAATATTGTAAAATGCAGTATAAGACTGCAGTAAAGTTTTACTGTATTTTTTTGCTTCTATACATCTTAATCTGTCATTTTATTGAACATACACATCTTTAAACTATAATTTTACATTTTCATTCAGTAAAAAACACTTGCTATTGATAATTTGAATGCTTTATTAGTAAAAAAAAAAACATCAAAAGATGAAAGGGATGAATAACCCAAAAAATGACATTGCTAGAATGATGCAGCAGTTTGAGACAAGAAGACAAGTATTAAGAAAAACAGCAAAAATAGGGAGCAGAGCACTCATTTAGAAACACAAATAAACCCAACTGAAGAACATTTTGAGATCTAACCTCCAGAATTTCCCTTTACTAGTGGATGTGGATTCTAAATATGGTGCAATTTATAGCATTACACCAGCTGATGTAGTGAGTGCCCCCTTCCTAACTCTGAGCAATAGTTCTGCCTGATAATGCCATAATAACAAGAATATCTAGTCAATGACTCCCAAGGGATCCACTTTTTCTGCTTCTTTGTAATCTATTTGCTGAAAATTACCAAAAGCCCCAAAACGATTTTCAGTTGGGAGTGTGTAAGATCTAGCAGTAACACCCCAAAAGCTTTGGGGAACTATTCAATAATTCCTGCTCCTCCACAGACTTTTCCACCTCCAACTAGTGCAGTCCCGGCTTAATGCAACTGTCAGAAGTATGATAGCAACCTGCTACATTAAGCATGTTATGGTAATACTGATCAGAGTGTTTAGGAAACTTGCAAACCAAACATGCCAACATATGAATGGCGGAATTTATGCATAGTGTACGATGCAAACAGTTGACATGTTGAAGAAGATTACACATGACTGGGCTGCCAGCATCATATCCTATATGGAATGGGTACAGATTCCTTCCCTTAATTTTCTCTTCCGTTTTCTAGCAAGAATTATCATACTGTGATACTATGAGGAGCTGTAGTTGTGACATTTGAATAATGAGCAAGGACCAAGTGGTTGTGAACTATATCAGGTATATTCTTCATCCTCTTTATAGCTGCTCATGTTTGTAACATAAAATATAGTTTGGAATGTCAGTTTTCACAATATTTAAGGGTACTCCTTACTTCTAAATGGAAACACAACAAAGTTACTTTAAAAAGGTATAGCACTTTACATCTGCATACTAGCTAATGTTGACTGTGATTGCCCAGTGCAAAGCAGTCTAAGTCCTGCTCTGACATGTAAGTAGGTGATTAATTTCTACATACTACTCATAATCATAAACAACAGTCATATAGCCTTATTTCTGATGCTCATAATCCTAAACAGCAGTCATACAACCTTCTATCTGCTGCTCATAATCATAAATAACAGTCATATAACCTTCTACCTACTGTTCATAATCATAAATTACATACATATTAACTTCTACCTACTGTTCATCATCATAATAATGCACAGATAAACTTCTACCTACTGTTCATAATCCTAAATGGCAGTCATATAACCTTCTATCTGCTGTTCATAATCATAAACAATGGTCAAATAACCTTCTCATAATCATAAACATCTACATTCTGCTCATAATCATACAATAGTCACTTGTAAACATCCTCCTACTGCTCATAATCATAATATATTCATACATAACCATTCTCAGAGACTCTCTATAATCTCTATGGGGAATTCAATAAAGCCTACATGGATTAATTTTCCATGTAGGCACAGTGCCATGGAGCTTACATGGAAGTAAGCAGCCGTGCGATCCAGTAAACAGTGCTGAGGGGCATGTACGAGCATGCCAACACAGAAGTGTCTGTGGCATGCAAATCACCTCATAAGCAGGTGAATTGCATTTAAATGTGGGTGCAGAGCAGACCAGCAAGCAGATATGCAGTTGTGCAGATTCTGTGTTGGTGTCAGAAGTGTACACGGAAAAGTTCCATCTACATGAAAGTAAAAAGTGAACAGGGTCTATAAAGGTCATATTATAAGGTCAGAAATAGCAAAGCAGATATAGATATGTGCAAAACTATACTGTGTATGTCCAAAAAATAATGAAACAAAATTTGAAATATTTGTTTTTAATACCCATATTATGTTTGAGCAGTATGAGCAGTGCGCAAACATGCTGTTATGCAAAAAATATATATAAAAGTATAATAACAAAAAAATAAAATATGTGACAGTAATGCATTATAGCATCCTGCATGGAGTATGTACAATGGTAAATGTCTATAGTTGCTAAGGAGGCAGGTCCTGGAATAGTGTAGTATCCAGGTTGTGTGCACAGATTTGTATGTAAATGAGCTTGGGTTACTGAATAGTAAAAATGGGTATCCGTGCCTGCAGATCAAACCAGTGTAGCCCCAGAACCATGTTGGTGTCCACAGAAGAGGTAGCTGACATCAAAAAGGGGTGTGTCTCTATTTCTATAAGCACTTTGGAGCACAGAGGCGACCGTTTGCTCGTCGTGCCACTGAGCAGAGCAGAGCGGGTGTGTTCTGTTCTGCTATGCTGTGTTTAGCTTCAGGGCACATGTTTAAGCTGGTTTGAGTTGTGCTGAGCATGCCTGTTCATGGGGGTGTTTCTATTGACTACTGAGCATTGTTTATACCTGTGGCATGGGTTTATGTGCCGCACCACAGTGTTTTTCAAGGAAGGCTGTCAAAAAAAAGAAATTGGCTGAGAAATCCAATCATATATAAAATACGTTTGACCTCTTTTCCATTTAAACAGGGATGTTCCAGTCCCTCAATGATATACTTGGCAGGTGGAATGCATCATAATTATCCAATCACATAGGCTGCATCTGCAGCAGAGCACTATAAAGTATGCATTCACCGTACAATCTGATTTTCACCCAATACTCTACACCATTGGTGTACAGACTTTGAAATTTTAACTGAGAGAATTCTAGGGGATGCTGGAGTTCTACTACATCTGTATGTGCTAGATGCTGAGGTCAGTGCTGATGCTGATGCTGACAATTGGCCTAGGCTGAGAAGGAGAAAAGTGTTCAGGCCCAGGGTAACCTCCCAGGGGCTATATGAGCTGGACATTATAGAGTGCTATAGGGTGGATAGGGACATACTACAAGAAATCGCTGAGCTCTGCTGACCTCATCGCAGACCCAGAGCAAACAGAGGAGAACCCATCCCAATGGAAATAAAGGTATATGTAGCCCTTAGGATACTAGCTACAGGTACTTTTCAAAGACCAACTGGGGACATGATGGGGGGATCTCACAGGCATCAGCATCCAGGGTATTCCACCAGGTCCTGGATGCCATGCAAACACATGCCAATGAGCACATTTATTTATCCCGCACCCTTGAGGAGAGGGTGAGCCGTATGCATCTCTTCTACTGTGTAGCACACTAGCCTGAGGTATTGGATGCCATATACTGTACTCATGTCCACATCAAAGCACCACCCAGTGAGGAGGGTAGAATCTGTGTCAACAGCAAGGGGTATTACTCCATCAACTGTCAGATCATGTGCAATGCCCAGGGCATTATCATGAATGTGTGTGCTGGCAGCACTGACAGTTATCATGACTCCCATATCTGGCATGCATCACAGCTGTACCAGATGTTTTCCGGGGGGAACATGGGGCATCACAAATGACCATCTACTGGGAGATGTTGGGTACACATTGGAAATGTGGATGATGACACTCATCAGAAATGCAAACACACCTATCGAAGAATGCCATAATGAGGCACAAGTACAAATTAGGAACATCACAGAGCATGTATTTGGTCTGCTCAAGTCATGGTTCAGGTGCCTCAATATATCTGGTGGAGCCTTGCAGTACTCTCCAGCCATATACACACAGATGTTCACAGTATGTGCCATGCTGCACAGTATGATCCCGTGGAAACAGTGTCATCAGGATCATTACAGGGAAGGAATACAGCCCCCCACCAGTGCCTAGTTCCAAACAGCCACACCCACAGGGGGGCTGGGAGGAGAAACCCCTGAGGCAGTCCCTGTAGGCAGGCATAGGCATGCCCAGTATGCCCTAGCCTTGGCCAAGAGGCAACGTATAGCCACAGCACTGACAACCTATGGTCCTAGGGACTGACACCTTACTCTGATTCACATAAATAGTAAAAAGGATGCCAGACATGGCACACAACCTGTACCTAACCATGTATTAGTTGTGTGCTGCATGCATCAGACAGAGTCAGCCCTGAAGCACAAGTCTCTAAACTGCTGCATTCACAAGGAAAGTCACTCTCCTATACAACAAATGTATGGGGTACTAGACCTTGGTTGCATATGTATGGACTCGCTGCATGTATGCATGTACATGCATGTAGAGTGGGCTACTGGGCAGCATTCAGAGCTCTAACAGCCACTTGGCACAACAGGTCCCGTGTCCACTACTGAGTGCCCCATAATATTCATTAGGCCACATGGCTGGAGACCCCACTGCATTATGCAAGGGAAATGCCAAACAGTGGGGTCATAGGATATATGCAGACTGTCAATGCCAGAGTCCCCTACCCCCAACACATTTGTGTTATCATACAAGTGCAGTAACAGAGTATGTTTGCAAGGATATATCAGCAGACCACACATTTCCTAGTCTGTGACATACAACCTGGCCACATATTTTACTCACAAAACACAGGCGTCAGTGTATGTCTGTATGCTATTGACAGTGTGATGAATTAAACTCTTTTGCTGGTAGCTGGTGTGGCTCACTGGGCTAAGGACATTAGCATGGGTGATGGTGTTGATGGTTCAAAGCTGGTAGCATCTGTAACTTTTGCATGTGAGCTACTCATATGGTGGGAGTCCCACAGACTGTCATAATGCCACAATCTGTTTCTGAAAGACAGATGGGCCAAGCCAGAGAAAATAGGGGGACAGAGGGCCAAACCTACAGACAGACATTATACATGGTCTGAGTATCCTAGAAGGCGGCTAGAATAACAGCAGGTTGCAACAGGTCAGATTAACTGCAGGATGTAAAGGCCATCACTTAAATGTCTCAGTAGTTACAACACTTCAATGTCTGCATTTTATAGTATAATACTGAAAAAACACAACTGTATGAGGAACAGTGCAGACATATGGGGCAATCGGCTTGACATTCTACAAAAACATGTACAGGGAGAGGTATGCAAACTTTCACCCTGTATGTGGTGTTGCAGCATGTACCCTAGTCTCATCAAACTTCTCAACCTCTTGAGCAACAAATCTGGCCAAAGCCATGAATATAAGTGGGACAAAGGCCGAAAGATAGAGTCAAGACTTAAATATTGCACTTTCAAATGTAAACAATTGATAGAATAACAGGTCTTGTATTATCACAAATTTCCTTAAGGTTTTAAAGTCTGAATCTCAAATGTCTGTTATTATTTCCTAATTTCACTGTTAATGATTTGCCACTAATGTGCCAGAAAACCACAATGTTATGTAACACAGACCACAGCTATAGGCTTATAGGTAGGTACTAGGCTATCAGCCCTGGGGCTTATATAAATCTAGTCAAAAAGGTTCCCTGGCTTTCGTCACCCAAGAAAGTTATTTTCCTGTGCCCCTGTCTAGCAGAGCTACAGATGTGATCCCTGGAGTGAATTTTCTATTTCTCATCCAGTTTGTCGAGATTTTTCTTAAAGAGGGCTAATGAAGAGCTTTGCTTGACATGAATGGGTAGTCTGTTCCAGAGCATGAGAAGTCCCTGGGATAGGATTCTATCCCTCCAATATGTTCTGTTTATTGTGGTGGCAAGGTTAAGGTCCCTGGAGCATGTGGCTCAGAGGGATTGGGATTTCTTTAAGTGTAGCATGCCAAATAGATCTGGGTTTGACATGGTTTTGTATGTTAGGCAGAGGTCGCCTCTGAGTAGGTGATAAGCGATGGAGTAGAGCTGGAGTTTTTTGAGACGGTCTGTGTATGGCATCTGTTTGAGGCTGGTTATCCTCTAAGTTAGGTATTTATGTGGCCTTCTAGTTGTTGTAGATGCCTTGCAAGGTACATGCCAAATAGGGTGTTGTACTCTATAATGGGGCTGATGAGGGATGAGTAGAGAGGAACAATGACCTCTTTGTTTCTGGATGTGAACCCCTTTGTGATGAGGTGTGCCATGTAGAAGGATTTCCTGACTACTGTGGCGATGTGATTATCAAAGGAGAGACTACTGTTCACCTGTGTCCCAAGGTCTCTTATCACACTTTCAATGTTTAGTAGGCTACCGCCTATGTGGTAGTTCATGGGTACAGTGTTTTTTCCAAAGGGGATGACAATGCACTTCTTGGCAATGAGCTTGAGGCCATGACTTTGACACCAAGCCAGTTTCAGTGAGGCCTCTTTGCAGATTGTCCACATCATTAGGTAATTCTATTATGGCATCTAGTTTGCAGTCATCTGTGAACTTCATTAGCCAAAGACCTGCTGTATTAGTCTGGACTTCTGAGAAGTAGATGCCAAACAGGAGAGGACCCAAGACTGAGCCCAGTGGTACTCCACTTGTCACTGGTCTGAAACTGGATTTGGAGTTGGTACTTTCACTGTGTGAGTTTTTCAGTTAACCAATTGGTCACCCATTTTGTGACATAGGGATTTATGCCCAGTCTAGTGAGTTTATCTATAATTCCAGAGTAGGGGATAGTGTTGAAAGCCTTGGCAAGGTCAAGATAGGCTGTTTGCACCACCTTACCCTTGTCCACGGCTCTGGTGACTGCTTCAAAGAAGTCACTCAGGTTTAGGAGACATGACCTACCGTTTACAAACCTAAACTGAGTGGGGTATAGACTTTGGAGATTACCTTGTCCTTGTTTATAAGCTCCAAAATGATAAATTCCATGGCCTTGCAGACCTGGCTTGTTAGGCTAATGGGGCGGTAGTTTCCAGGGTCCATGGTGGCGCCCCCTTTGAGTAGTGGAATAACTGTCACTGTGTGCCATTCAGTAGGCACAAAGCCTGAAGTGAGGCTATGATTGAACATGGTACTTAGGTGGCCTGCCAGTTCATTCTGTAGTTCATACAGAATGCAGCCTGGGATGTTGTCAGGTCCCATGGATGCTGTGTTCTTGGCTTTGGAGAGTGCAGTCTTTACTTGTGCAGTGTGATTACAGGGGCTTTGCATTCTTCCGGTATAGTGATGGGCCCTTTGGGGAGTGAGGGGGTTGAGGTTTGCACTGAACCTATCTGCTAGGATGTTGGCAATATCAGTTGGTTCTGTATATCTAGTACCATTGTGCTGTAGCTCAGAGCAGATCTGGGTGTTGCCACTGAAATTCTTGACATAGCTGTAGAATGCTTTGAGGTTGTCTTTAGAATCAGTGGCGATTTTATTTTCATAATTAACTTTGGAGGATTTTATGAGGGATCTCAGCTTCTTACTGAGGCTGACCAGGGAGTTCCTGCAATCAGGAGATTTTACTCTTTTTTGCAACAGCTTTTTCCTTCTGTTGTAGAGTTTGTTTATGGCAGGGGACCACCAGATTGGCTTCCTATTTTTGAAGGATAGTGTCTTGGTTCTGTTGGGGATGGCACAATCCATGCACTTGTGTATGTGCTTATACAGTACATTTGTATAAGATTCAGCATCATATCTCTATTTTTCATTTGTGTGGGTGTCGTGATGCTTACCACTTTTGTCTTTAGAAGCATGAAGCTGGTTTTGGAAAAGTTTTTTAATGGATGGGATATTGATGTCTAGGGTGATTAGCTTGTGGTTGGATCTGACCAGTAAGGAGTTGTCCTCTGGCATGGAACATTGGCTGCCCATATTGGTAATGACCAGGTCCAGGATATTGCTTCCCCTGGTGGGGTTATAGAGAAGCTGATCCGGAGCATTGGAATTTATGAATTCCAGAAAGCGTTTAGCAAATGAGTTAGTACATGAGTAGTTTTCCCAGTTGATGGTGGGTAGTTAAAATCACCCATTATTAGGGTATTGAGCTGTACCTTAATATAACCCAGTATATCAAGAAATGTGGAGTGGGCATCCTGGGGCATGGCGGGGGATCTGTAACAAGCTACAACCTGGATTGCAGTCTTGCCCAGTGTTAGTTGCACATGGATAATTTCAGATGCATTATATTGAGCAACTTGCCTTGAAGTGTGGATATCCTTAATGAATATGGACAAGACTCCTCCTTTAGTATTTTGGTCCAGGTTAGGTGGCCGGAAGGTGTGGTATGAGTTATAGCCTGGTAATGCAGGGGTGCTCTCTGAAGCTTTGAACCAGGTCTCCGTCACTGCACATATGTCGATGTTCTCCATTTTAAGAAGTGCCTAGAGTGAGTGCATTTTGAGGTTTAGACTTCTAGCATTACCCTCAGATTTTGCTTGCTTATTCCTGCTATGATGGTGAGTTTGTCATTTGAACCTAGCCTAAAAAAGGCACTATGGGGTGGCAAGAGCCTTAGCCAGTATCCAGTATCCCAGGGGCAACAAGTGCAGGCCATCTCTGGCAAAGAATTGTGGTCTGTCGATCATGTTGTCCCAGGCAGACAGACATTGGATCCCCTTAGAATGACATGAGAAGCTTATCCAATTGTTGAAGTCAGTCATTTTGTCCTTGCATTGTGGTATCATTCTGGGTGATGGCAGGATGCTGCTCAGGGCTAGGGTCATATCTGCCTGGGCTACATAATCTGAGAGCTCCTCCATGTCTCTTTTCATGTAGTCCAGGGAGGTACATCTCAGGTCATTCACACCAACATGGACAATGACAGAGTCATATTTGTACTTGTTGTGGAATGATCTGAGTGCTTACATTATGTGGCAAATCCTGGCATCCAACAGGCAGCTGACATTAACTTTCTCCTTATTTAGCCAGGTGAGTGGGACATCAGTGTGTCTGACTATAGAGTCACCTATGACTAGTGTGTTGGGTACATTGTTTTGCCTTATGGGCTGAGGTTGAGTAGCACATTGATTTTGTGGGCTATGTGTCATTTGGGTAGTGTTGCTGGGTAGTGGCTGCTTGCATTTCAGTTTTGTTTGGGCAGATTTTTATTGAGATCCTCCACAAATGTAGGTGTGTGTTTTGTGTTACTATGTGTGGGTTTAGGTGGTGTAGGTTTTGATAGACTATGTGTTGAGTGTGGTGTGATGCAGGTGTTTACCTTCTCCTCTTGACTGTCTATGTACAGTCTTGGCTGGAGAGAACTTGTCTTCCAGTTTGGCTATATAAATGCATCTCTCACAGGGTGTAGTGTTGGGAGGTAGGAGGAGAGGGTTGTCAGTGTACAGGAGGCAATTGCTACATTGCCCTAAGATGCCCAGATTCAACAGGTGGACAGAGGAAAATACTGGGAGTTGACTCTTAGATATGCCTAAATAGGTGTTTAATAATTTAAGTACTAAAAACAGTTTTCCTCCTAACAAGTGAGGAAAGTTGAGTGCTGCAGGAATTTGTAGATTATATAGTGCGTGCAACTAGTTTTGAGCAAGTGCTGAGCACAAGGAAACAGATCTGAGCAGTAAAACTAGAAAACTGTCTCGTTCTAAGGGAAAATTAGAAGAGCAGACTTTCTGGCACTGGAAATAGTTTAACCCTAGTTAAATGGTGCTGTGATGCGCAAAACCGCACAAACATGGGTTTTTAAACAGAAAGATGATAGGGAAGAAATAGCCCAAAATGGCCAATAAAACTACAGATTCTGAGTTGAAACCACTCCTCCAGTGACAGATAGGCTGCTCAAAGCTCACCATTCTCACTGATGAACAGAATAGCTTCCTTCTATTTTAGTAAGGTCTGGGCAACACAGAAACTACAAAGCCCAGAATTCAGCAAAATCTGATAACCGGACTCTACTGGTTATAGAAAGGCAGAAAATGAGTAGAGAGAGGATTTCTGTGGGGGTCGTTTTGTTTTTTGCTTTTTACAGTAAAACAAGCACTTTTAAAACAGAAAAATGGCTATCGCACTTGAGTGTGTAGTCCTCAACAGTTCAACAGTTGAAAAACACTTAAAATGATCAGTTAAAATGCAAACAGTATCAGAATTCAAAAAACAGTTCAAATAAGTTGCAAAGTTAATAAAAATGCTTGGAATAGTGCAGCTAGTGAAAATAAGCAATAAAAAGCAAAACAGAGGTACTTAATTCACTCAAAGTCTCCCTTTTCTCTCTCTGCTGCTGTAGAACTCTGCAAGACACCCATGCAGGATCTCACTGAGGTAATACGAGTGCAAAAACTGCGCAAACACGGGTTTTTAAACAGAAAGATGAAAGGGATAGAAATAACCCAAAATGGCCAATAAAACTACAGACTTTGAACTGAAACCACTCTTCCAGTGACAGATAGGCTGCACAAAGCTCACCACTCTCACTGATGAACAGAGAAGCTTCCTTCTACCTTAGTAAGGTCTGGGCAACACAGAAACTACAAAACAACCCAGAATTCAGCAAAATCTGAAAATCGGACTCTACTGGTTATAGAAAGATGAGAAACAAGTAGAGAGATAGGATTTTTTGTTTTTGTTTCAAAAATTAAAACAGATACAGTAAACCAAACACTTTTAGGTTCATAGGTTCATACTAGGCTATCTGCCCTGGGGCAATTATAAGCCTAGCCCGATTCTGTATGGCTTACGCCACCCCTTGATTTGAGTATACTGTGCCCTTTTTAAGGTTTAGTTTACTGTGCCTCTGTCTTTTAAAGCAGAAAAATGGCAATTGCACTTGAATGTGTAGCCCTCAAATGTTCAACAGTTGAAAAACACTTAAAAATGATCAGTTGAAGTGAAAACAGTATCAGAGTTAAAAAAATACAGTTCAAATAAGTTGAAACATTAATAAAAATTCTTGGAATACTGTGGCTAGTGAAAATAAGCAATAAAAATAAAACAGAGGTACTTATACCACTCAAAGTCTCCATTTTCTCTCTCTGCTGCTGTAGAAATCTGCAGGACACCCAGGCAGGATCTTCCTAAGGAAATACAAGCACAAAAACTGGGCAAACACAGGTTTTTAAACAGAAAGATGAAAGGGATAGAAATAGCTCACAGTGGCCAATAAAACTACAGACTCTGAACTGGAACCACTCCTCCAGTGACAGATAGGCTGCTCAAAGCTTAGCACTCTCACCGATGAACAGAGAAGCCTCCTTCTATCTTAGTAAGGTCTGGGCAACACAGAAACTACAAAAACAGCCCAGAATTCTGCAAAAATCTGAAAACCAGACTCCACTGGCTATAGAAAGGTGGGAAACGAGTAGAAAGATAGGATTTTTTTTTTAAAAATGAAAACAGATACCATAAAACAAACACTTTTTAACGCAGAAAAAGTGGTTATTGCACTTGAGTGTGTAAACCACAAGAGTTAAACAGTTGAAAAACACTTAAACATGATCAGTTAAAGTGAAAACAGTATCAGAATAAAAAAAAACAGTTCAAATAAGTTGCAAAGTTAATAAACAATGCTCGGAATAGTGCGGCTAGTGAAAATAAGCAATAAAAAGCAAAACAGAGGTACATAATCCACTCAAAGTCTCCCTTTTCTCTTTCTGCTGTTGTAAAAGTCTGCAGGACACCCAGGCAGGATCTTGCTGAGTTAATACAAGTGCAAAAACTGTGCAAGCATGGGTTTTTATACAGAAAGATGAAAGGGATAGAAATAGCTGAAAATTGCCAATAAAACTACAGATTCTGAGCTGAAACTACTCCTCCAGTAACAGATAGGCTGCTCAAAGCTCACCACTCTCACTGATGAGCAGAGAAGCTTTCTTATATCTTAGCAAGGTCTGGGCAACATAGAAACTACAAAACAGCCCAGAATTCAGCAAAATCTGAAAACCGAACTCTACTGGTTATAGAAAGGCGGGAAACAAGTAAAGAGAGATAAGATTTTTTTTTTTTGGTTTCTGTCAATAATTAAAACAGATGCAGTAAAGCAAACACTTTTAAAGCAGAAAAATAAATGGCTATCACAATTGAGTGTGTAGATCTCAACAGGGCTACTCACTCAAGTGCCTTCAATTTAAGGCAAATATCTGGACATTCTGTGCCAATCTGTACAGTTGATAGGTATGAGTCACATATTATGTTCAGCAAACAGCCAGGGAATGCCTTGGACAAAATATCAGCAACGTGCTGAAACAGGTGCAGCAATCATTGGTCTGCATCACACAAAATACTAGACTGGGTACAGGTAGGTCTGGCATGGAGTCATTTTGTAAGTACTGACAGTCACACTGGGCATCCTCCTAAACTTAGCTAACTTGAGCCCATGTCTCTTGCCTCTTCCATCCAAAGAACAGTTTTGTGGAAATATGTCTGTGACAACTGTGTATGTCTCCCCCTATCCCCCCTGACATATGATTATCCTAGCTATCAGTATGTGGCACACACACACACACACACACACACACACACACACACACACACACACACACACACACACACACACACACACACACACACACATACGTATAGCTAGTTAAATAATGTGTGAACTGATATAGACTCTCCTGCTCATAATCATAAACGACAGTAATATAACCTTCTGCCTACTGTTAATACTCATAAATGACACACATAATAGCCTTCTACCTACTGTTCATCATCATAAATGATGCACAGATAAACTTCTACCTGTTGTTCATAATCATAAATGACACAGATATAACTTTCTACCTACTGCTCATAATCATAAACGACACACATATAACATTTTACCTACTGTTCATAATCATAAATGACACTCATATAACCTTCTACCTGCTGTTCATCATCATAAATGATGCACAGATAAACTTCTACCTACTGGTCATAATCATAAATGACACACCTACAACTTTCTGTCTACTGTTCATAATCATAAACACACTATATATAATGTTTTACTTACTGCTCATAATCATAAACAACTGCATTCTACTTATAACCATACGATGCACACTCATAATCATCTTCCTACTATTCACAATCAAAATATTCACAGAGATTCTGTATAATCCCTAGGGGGAATTCAATAAAGCCTACATGGATTAATTTTCCATGTAGGCATAGTGGCACAGAGCTTACACGGAAGTAAGCAGCCATGGGATCCAGTAAACAGAGCTGAGGGGTGCGCATGAGCATGCCAACATGGAAGTACCTGTGGCATGCAAATCACCTCATAAGTAGGTGAATTGCATACAAATGAGGGTGTAGAGTGATCTAGCAAGCAGATAGGCAGCCGTGCAGATCCTGTGTTGGTGTCAGAAGTGTACATGTAAAAATTCATTGTTCATGAAAGTAAAAAGTGAACAAGGGATATAAAATCTTTGTTAGAAGGTCAGAAATAGCAAAGCAGATACATATATGTGCAAAACTATGCTGTGTGTGTCCAAAAAGTAGTGAAACAAAATATATATTTTTTTTAATACCCATATTATGTTTGTACATGTATAGCAGTGCACAAACATGTTGTTATGCAAAAAAATATTTAAAGTATAAAAACAAAAAAAGTAATAAAATATGTGACAATAATGCACTATAGGGTCTTGTTTGGAGTAAGTACAATGGTAGATGTGTGTGGTTTCTAAGGAGGCAGGTCCTGGAATAGTGTAGTATCCAGGTTGTGTGCACGGATTTGTATTTGAATGACCTTGGGTTACTGAATAGCAAAAATGGGTATCCGTGCCCACAGATCAAACCCGTGTAACCCCAGAACCATGTTGGTGTCCACAGAAGAGGTAGCTGACATTAGAAATGGGTGTGTGTCTATTTCTATAAGCACATTAGAGCACAGCGGTGCCCGTTTGTATGTTGCACCGTAAGCTGAGCAGAGGGGGTTTGTTCAGTGCTGTTAAGTTGTGTTTAGCTTCAGAGCACATGTTTAAGCTGGTTTGAGCTGTGATGAGTGTGCCCATTTATGGGGGTGTGTCTATTGACTGCTGAGCATTGTTTATTCCTGCAGCATAGGTTTGCGTGCCGCGCCACAGTGCTTTGCAATGAAGGCTGTCAAAAAAAGAAATTGGCTGAGAAATCTAATCACATATAAATTTCTGATCACCTCTGTTCTACCTAAACTGAGCCATTCCAACACCTCAGTGATATATTTGGAGGTGGAATGCATGATAGTTAGCCAATCATACAAGCTACATCTGCAGCAGAGCCCTATAAAGTATGCACACACCTTACAATCTGATTTTCCCCCCATAATCTGCACCATTGGCGTACAGACTTGGGCATTTTAACTGAGAGAATGCTAGGGACTGCTATAGCTCTGCTACATCTATATGTGCTAGATGCGAAGATCAGTGCTGATGCCACTGCTGGCAATAGGCCTAGACTGATAAGGGGAAGAGTGTTCACAGTATGTGCCATGCTGCACAATATGATCCTGTGTAAACAGCTGCATCAGGATCATCACGGGGAGGGATACAGCCCCCCACCTGTTCCTAGGTCCCAACAGCCACACCCACAGGGGAACTGAGAGGAGAAACCCCCTGAAGCGGTCCCTGTAGGCAGATGTAGGCATGCCCAGTATGCCCTGGCCTTGGCCAAGAGGCAATGCATAGCACATCCAGTGACGACCTACTGTCCTAGGGACTGACACCTTACTCAGACTCAAATACATAGTAAAAAGGATGCCAGCCACACCAAACAACCTGTGCTTAACCATATATTGGCTATGTACTGCATACATCAGGCAGAGTCAGCCCTGAAGCACAGGTCTCCCAACTGCTGCATTCACAAGGAAAGTCACTTTCCTATACAACAACTAGAAAAACAACTGGAAACTATTGTCCCATAAGCCTGACTAGCTTGGTCTGCAAAGCTATGGAAAGGATCATCATGAACCTCATAAATAAAGATATTGGGGACCTACAGACACTGGATCCCACCCAGTTCGGCTTTGTTAAGGGCAGATCCTGCCTCTTAAACCTGGTCGATTTCTTTGAAATAGTCACCAAGGCCATTGACGAGGGGAAGGTGGTCCACACAGCCTACCTGGACCTTGCAAAAGCCTTTGATACAATACCCAACTCGTGCATTATAGATAAGCTCACCAGCTTAAGTATAAACCCCTGTGTCACTAGATGGGTTGCAAACTGGCTCAAGGACAGAACCCACATGGTTAGAATTGCTGGAGCCTGTTTGGTCCTTCTCACATCCAAATGTTATGATAAACCTATAGTACTAATATGTGTATATGCCCCTAATGTTAATCAGCATAATTTCATAGCTTCAATCTATTCCATTTTACAGTCATACAATAATTGCTATATAGTGTTGGGAGGTGACTGGAACTCTTATCAAGATCCTAAATTAGACAAGTTGGGTGCTTCTTCAGTGTTCAATAAACAGGCAATGGTAGCATTGAAAGAATTGAAAATGGATTTCAAACTCTATGACCCTTTTAAACACATACACTCACAAGGGAAAGCAGAGAATTTTACTTATTATTCAACCTGCCATAAAATGTGGTCGAGAATTGACTTTTCTTAATTTCAGAGGTGTTGATCTCAGCTGACCCTAGTGTTTCTAATCAAGTCAGACAACTCTCAGACCATTCAAAGATAACTTTAACCTTAAACAGTAGTAATATGGATACTAAGAGGCTTCGAGGGTATAATTGGTCCTTGAACCCATATTCACTAACCAAGGAAGATATATTAATGGAAGTCAAGGAGATACTTAAACAGTCATTAAATAATATTTCCCAAAATAGACACCCAATAGATATAGAATGGGCTACAACTAAAGCGCAGCTAAGAGGACTATTTATACAAAAAGCTACATATTATAAAAAATTACAAAAGAAGACTCAATTGGATTTAGAAACTAAAATTCAATTACTGGACCAAGATTTGATGAGGAACTATAATGAACAGACAGAAACTGAGCTATTAAGATGTCAAAAGAACTATTTTTACTTCATAATAGAAATTTGTCACTTTATGAACAAAGAAATTTAGTTAAATATGCAAATCATATTCAAACCCCCTCGAAAGCATTAGCTCGTATTATTAGCCAGATGAAATCAACACGATTAATTACTGAAATACACTATAACAATACTACATATACTGACAAGGCGGATATCATGAAGACCTTTGAAAAAATTTTTAATCAGATTTATGGTGAGAAGCAGACATTCTTGCAAGATAAAGACAGAAAAGATTTTTTACAGAGAATCACTTTCCCTAATATTGACAAGGAATTTCACAGAGATTTAATCAAACCGATTACAGTTGAGGAGGTGTCCGAAACAATCAAGAAACTGAAGCCTCACAAAGCCCCAGGCCCAGATGGTTTGACCTCGGAATTCTACAAATATTTTAGTGAGATTTTGAGCAGTGTATTGTCACAGACTTTTAATTATATCACTCTAAATAGGATTAATGATCCTCATTTTAATGCCTCAAGGACAGTTCTGATATTAAAAGAGAAAGGTGATTCCAAAAATCCTGATAATTACAGGCCTATATCACTTTTGAATATGGACATGAAAATCATGACATCCATTCTGGCGAGTAGGCTGAAAAAGGTAATAAACCCAATAATATCAGAGGAACAGGCGGGGTTTATGGATGGGAGGCAGACCACGGATAATACCTTAATGCTCCATATCTTAATCTCTTATGCGAAATATAAAAACCTGAATTTGTATGCCCTAATTATTGATGCTCAGAAAGCATTTGATAGGGTTAATTTGGATTATTTATTTGATACATTACCTTATTTTAATATACCGCAGGAGTTTATCTCAATGTTAAGGATACTATATAGAAATGCATACACAAATTTATTTATAAATCACGAATGCTCGAATAGGATAAAAATCATAAATGGTACCCGACAAGGCTGCCCATTATCTCCCATCTTATTTAATCTTTACTTGGAGCCTTTATTTTTACACCTTAAGCAAAATGTTTTTTTATAATTCTCCTGTACTGTATGGAATAAAGGTTAGGATGGCTGCCTATGCAGATGATTTAAACATATATTGTACCACACCTGTTTCCGATACTGAAAAAATATTAGCTGAAATAGAAATCTTTGAGAGAATTTCCAATTACAAGCTAAATTTTAAAAAATCTAAAATATTCCCTTTAAAGACACCCACACCTTTTTCAATGCTACCATTAATAGGACAAGTATTGACGGAAGAAAAGATAAAATATCTGGGAATTGTCTTCTCAACTGAAAATAGAGATTTTTTTATTAACAATGTAAAGTCAACTACAGATCAAATAACATTGGATCTTGAAAGATGGAGTAGATTGAAGTTACCGATGATGGCAAGAGCAGCTATCATAAGAATGAATGTTCTTCCTAGAATATTATATATTTTTAGAGCTGCACAACTCAGAATTACCAAAACATTCTTTAAACAGCTTCATATAAGATTGGGAAGATTTCTTTGGGAACCTAGGAAGACGAGAATTTCATATGAAAAATTGATGGCTCCAAAAAATAAGGGGCTGGAATTACGGATTTGAAATGTACTATTTAGTGATTCAGGCCAATAGGATTTTAAAGACGTCTTACTTGATAGTGATAATAGAAAATGGACACCCAAATGGGTGCTCTTAACGTACAAGCATATAAATGAAGTGGGAGTCAACGCTAAAGCATTACCTTTTTTAAATAATTGGACAATGAGTAAATATAAGCTAATGGAGCACATCAAAGGTTATGTAACGGCAATTCAAACTCTTTTCGCTTCCTTAAATTTACTAAAATATATGATGGTTTTCCAACCGTTTCATAGGAACCCAAATTTAACAATTGGTGGTCAATTGATTGATCTAAAGAAATTCCCTTTAATCATGGAGTTAACTGTACTCGATTTATATCCTTTTCTAGGAGTACCAGTACAGGATATTTTAAAAGAAATAGAACTCCCTATTTCCTATTTAATTATAGTAAGACAGCTAAAAGACTTGGTTATAAACTATTTTAACAACTTTGAAATGAAAGGGAAGATTTAATCATTTCTGTAATCTATGGGAAGCGCTGTTGCAGGATAGAAAATATATAACCGCAGCATATAAATTGATAAAAGAGAGGAAGTATAATAATTATATTCTTTTATCGAGTTACTGGAGAGAGAAATTGATATTCCCAGACAACAATAAGATATTGGAGGCATTTAAATTAACATTAAAGTCCGTATCCCTTCAGAAATTGGTATTTACGCAGCTGATGATATTTAACAATGCATACTATACTGTCTCACTTTGCACAAATTTGATGCGAAGAATTCACCCATATGCCCACATTGCTTTGATCAGACAGCAGATTTGCTTCACATGTTCTGGAGTTGTAAGTGCATTTATAAATTGTGGAATTCATTAAAATTGCAGTTACAAAAATGGGTTACCAAAATTCAACACTCTCTTGGGAGTTTATGATTCTTCATGTTCCCCGGAGAATCTAAATAAATCAAAACGATTGTAATTATGAATATTTGCCTATTAATGAAATTATATATAGCCACAAATTGGTTGAACCCAGCTCAGACATCGTGGAACAATTTCAGATTGTTGGCAATAAAACACATCTTAGCGCACAAACTGTTAATTAGTGATCACAAGAAAAATATCAACAACATAAAAATCTGGAAGCAAATTTTTAATATTATTTTGGCTTAAGAGGTTACTATCCACTTTTTCTCGGGAACCAGAATATAGTCTAAATCAACCTTAGATTAGATAGAAAATGTACAGAAAAGACAGATTGTTGGCTTGGATTTGTTAATGTTGAATTTTTTTTTTTTTTTTTTTGTTATTATTTTCCTTTTGATTGTTAGTGCTGTACCTTTGATCAATACATGAGGTTGATATATATGTGAAATTAACCAATGGAAGCATTTTGTATATATTGTATATAATGTGTGAATTTGTAATATGGTTGTGAAAAATAATAAAAAAATGATTATTGAAAAAAAAGAAAGAAAAAAAAAAAGAATTGCTGGAGCCATGTCAGACTCCAAACCAGTTACAAGTGGCATCCCACAAGGCTCAGTCCTGGGACCTCTCTTGTTCGGTATATATTTCTCAGAGGTACAGACTAACATGGAAGGACTGTGGCTGACCAAGTTCACAGATGACTGCAAACTGGGTGCCATAATCGACTCTCCAGCCGACACAAGCATCCTACAAAAGGGCCTAATAGAAACAGACAACTGGTGCCAGAGCCATGGCCTCAAGCTAAATGCCAAAAAGTGTATAGTCATCTCCTTTGGCAAAAACAAAGTGCCCACATATTACCACATAGGTGGTAATCCATTAAGTACGGAAGAAGTAATTAGGGACCTGGGGACCCACGTTGATAGCAGCCTCTCATTTGACAACCACATGGCCAAAGTGGTTAGAAAAACATTTTATATAGCCCACTTAATCATGAAGGGATTCACATCTAGATCAGGGGAGGTCATCGTGCCTCTTTACTCATCCCTCATCAGGCCCATAATTGAGTACAATGCCCCTTTTGGGATGTACCTTACCAGACATCTGCAGCAACTGGAAAGACCCCAAAAGTACCTCACCAAGAGGATCAAAGGGTTCAAATAGATGCCATATGCTGCCCGGTTAAAGAAACTCCATCTCTACTCAGTGGCATACCGCCTGCTCAGAGGCGATCTGTGCCTGATGTATAAAGCCATGTCCAACCCGGAATTAATGGACATACTGCACCTCAGAAAATCCAAATCCCATCGAGCTATGCGCTCAAGAGACTTGAACCTCAGCACTGAAATAAATAGGACATGCTGGAGGGACAGATTGATAACTCAGAGGCTCCCTTCACTCTGGAATAAAATCCCAGTCCAGGTTAGGCAGAATACCTCATTGACTCTCTTCAAGAGGAATCTTGATGAGTGGATGGGAGATAGTAGGTTTACCCCGGGTATCACTTCTGTGTCACTGTTAGACAGAGGCACAGTATACTAACCTTGAAAAAGGGCATAGCAAAATTCATTTAAAATGGGTGGCAAAAGCCAAACACACTCTGGCTAGGCTTATAAATGCCCTTGGGCAGATAGCCTAGTATGAACCTATGAACCTATGAACCTATGAACAAATGTGTGGGGTATTAGACCATGGTAGCATATGCATGGACCTGCTGATGTATGCAAGGGAAGAGAGTGGGCTGCTGTGCAACATGCAGAGATCTAACAGCCACTTGGGGACAACAGGTTCTTTGTTCAGTAGTGAGTGCCCCATAATAATCATTTGCCCACATGGCTAGAAACTCCACAGCATTGTGACTGGGAAATGCCAAGCAGTGGGGTCATAGGATAGATGCAGACTATCAATGCCAGAGTCCCCTACCCCCAGCACATCTGTGTTCCCATACAATTGCAGTAACAGAGTATGTTTGCAAGGATATATCAGCAGGCCACACATTTTCTAGGCTGTGACATACAACCTGGCCATATATTATAACCACAAAACACAGGGGTCAGTGTATGTCTGTATGCTGTTGATAGTGTGAGGAATTAAACTCTCCCCCTCTGGTAGCTGGTGTGACTCACTGGGCTAAGAACATTAGCATGGGTGACAGTGTTGATGGTTCGAAGCTGACAGCATCTGTAACTTTTGCATGTGAGCTACTCGTATGGTGGGAGTCCCGCAGACTGTCATAATGCCACAATCTGTTACTGCAAGACAGATGGAAAAAGCCAGAGAAGAAAGGGGGACAGAGGGCCAAACCTACAGGCAGACATTATACATGGTCTGAGTAACCTAGAAGGTGGCTAGTATAACAGCAGGTTGCAACAGGTCAGATTTGCTGCAGGATATAAAGGCCATAACTTAAATGTCTCAGTAGTTACAACACTTCAGTGCCTGCATTTTACAGTATAGTACCGAAATAGCACAACTGTATGAGGAACAGAGCAGAGATATGGAGCAATAGGCTGGACATTCTTGAAAAACATGTACAGGAGAGGTATGCAAACTGTCACCCTGTATGTGGTGTTACAGCATGTACCCCAGTCACATGAAACCTCTCAATCTCTTGCAGCAACAAATCTCGCCAAAACCATGAATATAAGTGGGGCAAAGGCCCAAAAATAGAGGCAAGTGTTAAATATTGCACTTGCAAATGTAAATAATTGATAGAATAACAGGTCTTGCATTACCATGAAGCTCCTGAAGTGACTGCAGTCTGAGTTTCAAATGTCTGTCATTATTTCCATTAAGTCACTGTTTAATGATTTGCCACTAATGTGCCAAAAAACCCCAATGCTATGTAATATGGACTACAGATATGAGGCAAATATCTGGACATTATATACAAATCTGTACAGTGGATAGGTATGAGTCACATATTACATTTAGCAAACAGCCGGGGAATACCTTGGACAAAATATCAGGGAGGTGCTAGAGTGTTGAAACAGGTGCAGCAGCCAATGGTCTGCAACACACAAAATCCTGGACTGGAGTACAGGTAGGTCTGGTGTCGAGTCACCTTGTAAGTACTGGCAGTCACACTGGGCATGCTCCTACACTTAGTTAACTTGAGCCCATGTCTTTTGCCTCTAAAACCCAAAGAGCAGTTATGTGGAAATATGTCTGTTAATACAAACAGCTATGTATGCCTTTCCCTATCTCCCTCACACACGATTACCCTATCTATTAGTACGTGACACATATATAAATGTTAACAAGATATATATGTCTGTGTGTAAGTGGGGCTGTACGAATGTCTCCATTTACTTGCAGAATGCTGGGGTTATCTGCACCTACACATCACAACTGTTGTCTGATGAGAACACACCAAGGTTGCAAAAGGTGAGAATCCACATACCCACAGAACCCTGTGCCTATGGAATGCCATTTTGTAGATAGACAACAGTTAGCAGATGGTGTAATTTGCAATGGTTGTAATGCAGGTGTTGGACAGGCCATATTGTCCATGGCCAATTGTCCACTTACCAAACTGCAACCAGCCAGACATGGCCATACTGGCAACTGTGCACCTATAGCAGGGGTATTAACAGGTATCCCAATCTTATGACACTAGAGACAATAACAGCAGAATGCTAGATGACTCTGCAGGCCACACATGTTGTGTAATACAAGGCCCCTTTATGTAGGCCACAAGTAATGTGGCTGCATCAACAAATGCAGCAGACATAACCTGCGGTGCACGCAATAAGTAGTGCATGTTATAGTGTGTACAACTAGATAGGTAGCGGTTTTAAATCTCACAACAGGTATCCCTCCATGTGTCTGTGTGTGTATACAGATATATCCCCTGCAGCAGTAAAGACATGTTCATCTGGCCTATGTCTGTGCAATGGTTATTCATTTTATGGCCCTGTGACTAGCTGCTTTCCTGAACAGCAGCCTCCTTTACAAAGCCTGCTGATGTCAACCACCTTAACAGCACTATCTGACAGCCTAATTTTAGGTAATCTCTGTGGCGCATGCAATAAATACTGTAATCAGTAGTGTATACTGCTAGGTAGGTAAAGGTTTTACTCTCACAACAACCAACTCTGTGTCTGTATGTAAATATTACTCCTTGTAGCAGTACAGACATGCCTATATCTGAGCAATGGTTATACATTTTAAAGCCCTGTGAGTACCTGGTGGCATCTACACTGCCTCGTTTACAAAGCCTGCTGATATCATCCACCTTAACAACACTGGCTGACAGTCAAGTTTTAAGTAATTTCTGTGGTGCATGCAATAATTACTGCAAGCTACAGTGTGCTGTACTAGAGAGGTAGGGGTTCTAATATCACAACAGCCAACTGTTTGTATGTGTCAATCGACAGCACTACAGATGAGCCCATATGGGCAATTTCCATGCAATGGTTATGCATTTTATTAGCCTATGACTAGCTGCTGGCCTTTAAATGCCATCTACTACAAGGCCTGCGTATGTCATCCACCTTAACCGTACTAGCTGACAACCCAAAAGTCAATAAACTCTGTGGGATATGGAATAAGTACTGCAAGCTATAGTGTGTAAAAATAGATAGGTAGGGGGTTCTAGTCTCCCATCAAACAACTCTGTATGTGTGTGTGTTGTTACAGGTATATCCTCTAGTATCACTACATACATGCCCATATGGGCTATTTCTGTGCAATGGTTATGCATTTTACAACCCTATGACAAGCTCCAGATCCTATATAGGCATCATTGATGTCTGCCATCATCTAGATTTGTACGGTCAGAAAACTCAGGTGACATATATAAAGGGTAGCAGACTTTCTCACAAAGTATGAGTGCACAATTATACCGGATGATCCCATTGTCCCAGACATGACCTTCTACACATATGCACCTAGGGAACCTTGCACAAATACTGCCGTACCTTGCTGACATCATATTTCTGCTGTGCTGCCATGTTATCCTGTGCCACTGTACTGCTGCCATGTGTCCATAGCATAACCACTCAAACCCCTGGAACGGAAATATACACAGGTCCATGATACACCTGTCATTTTGTTACCCTACTACCAGTCTAACATCATTAATCTAAGATACACAAGAGTGGTTGTGTATTCACGACACATGTCAGCACACAGTACCTGTCAGGGCCCACGACACCTGCAATGGCATAACAATACTGAACTACACAGCTACATTGAAAATAATATAGTCACCCTGTGCATCAGACACATATTTGCATGCCCCTGCATCGATGGCATGGGTGGCAGGGATGTGGCACAGGTATCATCACATGCACAGGGTGTGGTGGTGCCAGAGGCCTAGGCTGTGCCATACAGGTGGCAGCATGTGTGCGAGTCAGGAAGCGATGCTGGTCAGATGTGCCGTGGAGAGGTGCCATGTGTGTCTGTTGGTGAACTGCATGTGACAGTGATGTTTGAGGGTGTGCGTGTACACAATCAAGCCCAGTGCTAGCCCTACACATGCATATGTTGGACAGCTGTGGACTGTACATGGCAGAGTGGACAGTTCACCATCTCTAGCCATGAACACGACAACTTGCTCTGTCAGGAGTGGCACTGGCACTGCCATGCCCAAGGTCAGATGTGGTGCTAGTAACTGACAGTAACTGCTATCTGCTGGGCCCATGTCCCCCACAGGACCACTCAGGACCATGTGCCCATGGCCTGCCATGTCTTGGTGTAGACAGCACACATTCTTCTGTAGTGCTGGAGGTACTGCCACTAGAGGAGTGTGAGTGTGTGCAGATGGTGTTGCTGTCCTACGTCCACATGCCTGATGCCCTACCCCAACCAGATGTTCCAGCACAATTTGTGGGCAAAGACAGACACTGTCTCAGCCCACCCTCTGTCCACTACATTAGTGAAATGATCCATGGCATTACCAATGCGATGGAGGCAGTCATGGATGTCAGAGTGTACTGCTTCCATGACCCTGAGCATCCGTCAGGTGTTGTGTTCAGTATGTGGCTGCATGCCTTTGCCTCCATGATGGCCTAAAACGTGTGGCAAGCGACCTGTGATGTGACACCTCTGACAGGAGGTGGATGGACAGCAGTCTCCCTTCAAGCACCCCTGCCAATCTGCCTGTGTGGGACTTCACCAGCTGTCTAGCTATGGCCAATGTCTACACTCACTGATGCCATAGATGTCACACTGTCCTGTTTAATGTTGACACCATGTGACTGTCCAATATCTGTGGCCTCTGAGGACTGTGTATGTGTAGGCATACTGACTGTGTGGGGGGACAATGGGGGCAGAAGAAAGATATCAACCTCTGGGACAGATTCAGCCCCTGACAACACCACCTGTGCCTCACTATGGCCACCATCATCATCAGAGCCCAATGGGACACTGACATTAGGTTGTGACGGGGACAGACTCCAACCTGTTCACCTATGAGGAAGCAGACAAAATCAGTACATTATTGCCTGCACTATTATGTATGGTAATTCACACAGAGTCATACAGATGAAGAGCCACAACTGCATTACCAGTCAGACATCTTCTCAACACACAAACACACAATAACATACACAGACAAGACAGGCCCTTTCTAACATGTGCTTCAGCTACATCCAGTGAACGTTGCCAGTAGACTGCATCTGTGAGGTATGCAATATGACAGTATATGTGATAGAACCACACATAATACCCAGTACACCTATCCTGAGAATGATATACCTCCTGTAGTATCACTGGTGCAGGTATGTACCATCTACTTATAGTGAGTGAACAGGCATCCTGGAGTTATTGCCTCCTGTATAGCAGGCTGCATACTTCTTCATGACTATAACTACAGATGTGCTAGTGTTTTTACAAATACACAGCTGTGATTATCCATTGTATGCATTGTAGTCAACTGCTCTAATATGGAATATACAACTATTTCACTCTGGCTAAGCATAACAGTTGTGTCTTAGGATAAATGGTAGTCCTTAATATTCATATGGAATATATAAGCTGTAAAACAATGATATCACACTTACCAGGTACAGGACCACAGACTCCCGCCACACCTGACGTACCTATGAAAATGTGAGGGAGAGGGATTGTTAGCAATACCACATGTTGCACTGTTACAGGGTAATATGTGCATATATCCACATGTACAGTAGCTAATGTGATACTGCCTACATTGCTGAAATTCTGAGTATGTGTGCACAACTGTGCATTAAAATAACCACCCTCAATGCAGATAGACCTGACACCCATGCACTGGTATGCAGAGCCTGACACAATGACTAATACAGTTTTACGCTGTTAAACAAAGTAACTTTACCTGGATGCTCCTCTGATGTGGACACTGTAGCACCCACTCCAGGATGTATGGGTTGATGGATTCCTGGGATCTGGTGGTTGATTCTAGGCTTGCCAGGAATTCCTCTGTGGCTGTGAGTGGTTGTTCTGTTGAAGACCCTCCACCAGCACAATCCCTGGCCACAGCAGCTGTCCTTTGACATGCTGCATTGAGCATATCTGTGGCCCTGTGCCAGACATCCTCACAGGCCCTTTCCTGATGTCCACTTTGGTTAACTGCCCTAACAAGGTTGCCTCACAATGTCACATGCTAGTCATGATGTTGGCAACCACTTGAAAGTAGAATGTGATGATGCAGTCTGAGGCCATCCAGGATAACAGCATTCTTAGCAGCTGTGAATGGGGGGTGCCTTGTGTGATACATTGTTCCTGAAAGACAACAAGAAAGGGACCAATTACAGGACCAGATACATGGACATCCACAATGTATAGACCCTGCACAACCATTACAGCCTGCACTATCCACCACTCCCTCACACATCATACCCCACAGTCTATCAACACACTACATGTGTGGCTATCACAAAGATAGTAGCAATACTGGGTATATCCCTGTGTACTGTGACAGAGTCTGCTCTGTGTCTCTACACCCATCACTGCAGTATACTGTGGTGTGTCTCCTGTGGGCAAACTCACAATAATATGTCATACAGCCACTGTCGGGCAAATAGCTGTGTGATATTACAACAACTATATGAGGACAGTCCAGCAACAGAAATGTGTCACAGACACCAATGCAAACCTACTGTAGTATATGTTCCCTGTAGACATCCCACCTCCCCACTGCACAGATGTTTGTGGACTGTAAAAGTGTGCCTCATGAATGTGTTCCTTTTGGCACAAACATGTGGATGTCTGACAAATGGATGGCCAATCATTGATGGTTGTTGATGGATCGCATGCATACCCCTCAGAAAACACATATGCTACAGTAATATGTATTAGTGTATTCATAGTTTTATGTTGAATGGCCAGTACCTATCCACCATCACTGAGGTTGGGCCTATGCCCCTCCCATTACTTATGGCTTTGACCGAATCCCTGATATAGGGAGTTGACAGGTATGTTAGCCATAGCTCTCAATCAATGAAGGATGAATGTCAACAAAACAGTGACCTAGTCAGGGTACATCAGTGACAGTCAGTGACACCAGTAGAATATCAGCACTATTTATGTGTGGCATTGACAGACTGAGAATATGTGAATGAGAGTATATCACTTGATGTTACAGGAGTGTACACCTTTACTTATTGTCACTATGTCTAACATAGACTCCACTAGCTTTCCTACAACAGCCGACCATTGTAGGAGGAAGTAACAGGGGCGAACTGGGATTTGACTCAAAGCAGGGACAGTTGATAGGCATGCCTGCAGCTACTGGATAGCAGAGTATCACCAACATGTCAGTACCACAGATGTATGACAGGCCTACTGTTGTAATCCCTATTCACAATACCTCCATCCTACCATATGCATCCCATTATATGGGGAAATATATTACCTATCTGGCAGAGTGAAGTACTCCTTTTTTTGAAGTGTTCCTGTGCAAATAGCTTGAAACTCCATTGTCTGTGTGCAAACAACATACAGACCTGTTCCCCATAGTCAGTTTATTGCCTTTTGAAGGTAATGCTTATTAATGGGTAATTGCCTGTGTACCAATCTGTGGCTCAGACTTGCTAATTGCATCCAAAACAGGTGGTTTGTACTTTCATTAGCCAATGACATGGCACCACAGTGCAATATTTAAGGTCTTCATGTAGGCCTTGGCCCCTTTCTTAGTCTTTGGATGGACATTAGTGAGGTGTGGAGACTACAGCATCACAGAGGGTAAGTACAAATACTGTCCACTGTTGGGATTTCTGAAGTATGTCCACAGTTTTGCATGATATGTTTGGCCATTGTCGCATGACATTGTGATTATCTGGAAGTTCAGTGGTAAGCACTATGGGTTGAGGTCAGTAAGGAGAGGTAGACATGTGAATGTCAGATGTCATATCCATCAGACTATGCATGGTAACACAGTAGCTGGTATTCTATCAGCTCACTATATTTGTAGGGGCAAACTCTGAAACATGCCTGTTGTTGTATTTTTGCCCCGCCACTATTTATAGTTCATAGGTTCATAGGTGTGTACTAGGCTAATGGCCCTGGGGCCTTTACAAGCCTAAACCATAGGATTACCCTGACATTGTGCCATCTGACCTTAGTTCCCAGTGTCTCTGTCGAGTAGAGCGACTGGAGTTATTCCCGGGGTGAATTTTCTATTTCCCATCTACTCATCAAGATTTCTGTTGAAGAGGGTCATCGAGGTGCTCTGCTTGACATGCATGGGAAGTCTATTCCATAGCATGGGCAGTCTCTGGGTTATGAACCTGTCCCTCCCACACAATCTGTTGATTGTAGTAATGAGATTGAGGTCTCTGGAGTGTGTGGTGCGGAGGGATTGGGATTTCTTTAGATGTAGCATTTCTAACAGAGCTGGGACAGACATGGCTTTGTAAGTCAAGCAGAGATAGCCTCTAAGTAGGTGAAATGAGACAGAGAATAGTTGGAGTTTTTGAGTCTGTCCATATAGCACAAGTGTTTAAGGTCTAGGATCCTCTTTGTGAGGTACTATTGTGGCCTCTCAAGTTGTTGCAGGTGTCTAGTGAGGTACGTGCCAAATGGAGCATTATACTCAATGATTGGCCTAATGAAGGAAGAGTAGAGGGAGACAATGACCTTTTTCTTTCTGGATGAAAAACCCTTAGTAATGAGATGGGCCACATAGAAGGACTTTCTGATCACAGTGGCAATGTGGTGATCAAAAGAGAGGTTGCTGTCAGCCTGTGTTCCCAGATATCTTATAATGCCTTCTATGTTCAGTGGACTACCACTTGATGTGGTAATTCATGGAACTGGGTCTTTCCCAAAGGGGAGGATGACACATTTTTGGGCATTGAGCTTAAGGCCATGGTTCTGATACCATTCATTGGCCTCAGTGAGGCCTTTCTGTAGGATGTTAACATCACTTGGGGAGTTAATAATAGCTACCAACTTGCAATCATCTGCAAACTTTGTCAGCCAGAGTACCTTAGTCTTGGCCTGGACTTCAGAGAAGTAGATACGAAACAGGAGAGGACCCAGGACCAAACCTTGTGGGACTCCACTCGTGACTGGTCGGCAGTCTGACTTGGAGTCAGCTACTTTCAAACTGTGGGTTCTATCTGTGAGCCAGTTTGCAACCCATCTAGTGATAAAGGGGGGTTGATGCCTAGCTTAGTGAGTTTTTCTATGATTCCTGAGTGGGGAATGGTATCAAAGGCCTTGGCCAGATCAAGGTAGGCTGTATTAACCACCTTGCCTTCATCCACAGTTCTGGTGACTGACTCAAAGAAGTCAACCAAATTGAGCAGACATGATCTACCCTTCACAAAACCAAACAGTGTGTGGGATCCAGAGTTTGGGGATTCCCTATATCCTTGTTTATTAGGTCCATGATGATGCATTCCATAGCTTTGCATATCAAACTCATCAGGCTAATGGAGCGATAGTTCCCAGGGTCTGTAATCACTCCTCCTTTGTGGAGAGGGATGAATGTAGCAGTGTCCCATTTGGTAGGGACAAAGCCTGAGGTGAGGCTGTGATTGAACAGGGCACACAGGTGAGGTGCCAGTTCACTCTGTAGTTCATGTAGAACACAGCCAGGGATATTGTCAGGTGCCATAGAAGTTGTATTTTTGGCCTTGGACAGTGCTGTTTTAACCTGTGCAGCAGAAATACTGGGTGCCTGGGAATCTACTGGTATTGTGATTGGTCCCTGGGGGGTAAAGTTGGCACTAAATCTGTTGGCCGGTATATTGGCAATATCTGTTGGCTCGGTGTAGGAGGTACCATTGTGCAGTAGCTCAGAGCAGATCTGGGTATTGCCATGGAGATTCTTTACATAATTATAGAAGGCCTTGGTTTTGTCTTTACTATATGCTGCAATTCTGTTTTCATATCTAGCTTTAGAGGATTTGACGAGGGATCTCAAGTTTTTGTTGAGGCTGATAAGGGAGTTTTTCCAGTCTTGGGACATCACTTTATTCTGCATCAGTTTCCTCCTTCTGTTGTACAGTTTGTTTATGGCAGGGAACCACCAGATTGGCTTCCTTTTGTTGGAGGAGATCACCTTGGTTCAACTGGGTATAGCGAGATCCATGCATTTGTGTACGTGTCCGTACAGTGCATTGGTGTATGCTTTGGCAGTCATGCAACTATTCTCTATTTGGATGGGTGCCATGAAGTTAGCCACCTCTGTTTTTAGGAGTCCAAAATTAGCTTTGGAGAAGTTTTTCATGGTGGTTTCCTTTGGGGGAGGGGTGGGAGGGATGTGGATTTCCAAGATGATTAGTTTGTGGTCAGATCTAACCAGGGAGGAGTTGACTATAGGTGGAGAGCAATGGTCACCAATGTTAGTAATGACCAGTCCAAGGATTTTTCTACCTCTATTGAGGGTAAGAATGAACTGGTCCAGGGTATTGGAATTAATGAATTCCAAGAAACATTTGGCAAGTGTATTGGTACATGAGTAGTTTTCCCTGTTAATGGAGGGGTAGTTGAAGTCACCCAGTATGAGAGTGTTAGGTTGGACCCTAATATTCTCCAGGGTGCTTAGGAATGTGAAGTATGCATGGTTGTGTCTGGTCCCTTTTTCTAGGGGGGGTTGTGAGGTATGGTAGGCCTGTAGCAGCTTGCTTAACATGCAGCAGCATATGTTCCAGGCTGTAGCTGCTGCTGCAGCCTAGGACATATGGGGGAGGGGGTGCAAACTCTTTGGAGGACAGCAAGTTGTATGTGTAACTGAGGCAGCAGTGTCAGCTGTGTCATCACAGCAGTACCAGGGATAGGGTACCCTTTACAGTCTAATCCAGGCATGTGCATAAGGTGCATCTGTTATGTAACTGTGTCAATCACAGAGTAGTAGGTAGCATATAGTTTGGCTATAGAAATATGTGCAGTGTGTCCCTAACTACAGGCTTTTGACTTGCAAACATAGGTAGCAGTTAATGCAATAGCAGCAACCTGTGTGGGTTAAAATTGCATGACTCAGTCATTACTTGCTGTGCTCACATGAATGTAATTGATGTGCAACACACTGGATTTGAACTCACGGCTGCGGGTGGCAAAATACACTACATGCAAGACATACAACAGACTGAGCTAATGTGTCAGTGCTGTAGCAGATGTATTTGCAAGATATATGTGCATACATACTGTCTTTGACAAACATCTGCATCCATCATTATGTGCATGGATTTCAAAGACAGTTGCTGTGCAGCAGGGTCCCAATTGTATATATATACTTTGCCATTGCTCCCTTAGCAGATGTGTTTTAAGATGTTGCTGATAAAAGGAAACAATTAACTGCTATCATACCTCTCAACCTGTTAAAGTAAGAAATCTGGACAAAGCCATAAATAAAAGTGGGACAAAGGCCCATGAATAGGGACAATCTATAAATATTGCTCTTACAAACTTAGAATGATGATAAAATAACAGGTTTTGCATTAGCATGTGTTTTCTGAAGGGTATGAGGTGTGACACTGAAATGTCTGTCGTGATTTTCTAACCTCAGTCTTTAGTGCCTTGCCACTACTTTGCCAGAAAAATATGCTTTTATGAAAACTGGGCCAAAATTAGGAGGCAAAACTCTGGACAATCTGTAACAATCTGTACAGTTGACAGGTATGCCTGCTATCCCAGACCTCATGTACATCCTTTATTGTTTATTTGGTTGTGTACTGGCGTAGTTTTGCATCACAGTCCAAGCTACACTCCCATTTTCCCTGTTATATGTCCTTGCAGTGTGTCAGTGGCAATCAATATATTTTGCTGGAAACAGTTGTTTGAGTTCACAGGTGAGTGGCCTAGTGGGTAATGCACTATACTGTAGTTGGCAGGGGTCTGGGTTTGAGCTGTAACAGAGGGGTTTATTTTGTAGATGTGCCTAACACTTTGATAAACACATACAATCAATAAGGCACTTTTAAACACATTTAAGTGGGTTTGCACGGTTTTGTGCTATGAGCCGCTTAGCTCCACTCAAACACATGCTAAAAATTAATAAAGAAAAGAAAAGGGGGGTGATAGGACAGTGGTGAAATGGGGGCAAGCAGGGGAAAACATACTGAAAGGCAGGTAGGGTTGTGCAGGAAGGATGTGGGAAAGGACCATAGCTTTCCTTTTCTTGTACAGCAACAACTGTGCAGTTTTATAGACGTTGTGCATGAATTTGGACCCTCAAACCCCAGAGAGAGGGGTGAGGACAACATTAATGTGTTGTCAAGCCAATTGGACCTAATTAGTTGTGTCCAGTGGACACATGTGAGAAATGAAGAACTATGTTATGGGGCAATATTTTTTGTGGGACAGGTGCCCACTTTTTTTTTTTAAGGAGAGAGTGGAATGTTGAAGAAGGAATGTAGGTATTTATGGGAAAGTAAGTTGGTTAGGAGAGGTGGCATTTGCAGACAGACAACACAGACAAGACAGCATACAAGGGCTGTGTGTGACACATGAGGGGGTAAATACCTTGGACAGGGAGGGTGTTATGGAATCAGAGATGCATGTGCCCTCAGACAACAGCAGTGTGGCTGAGCTCCCCATCCATGATCAGTCAACACTGCTCCTTCACAGTCCCAAAGGTGGCTGCGCTGGAGGCTGTGCACCAGGGCCACCAGGACCCACCAGGTTGTCAATTCTGCCCTCAATCTGGTGCAAGCATTTTTCATAACTCCTACACACAATCCTGTGCACCATGGCAAGTAGTTGATCCTGGGTGACTGCCTCCCCTCAGCCACCGCTCCTGCCTTGCCCCCTGAGGCAGTTCCACCCAGAGGTGGTTCAGGGCCAGTGGATGGGACACCAACAGCTTGGGTTCCAGACATGCTAGGACCCAGTGCCATGGCCAGCTGAGGTAGGGTAGGTGGATCAGCAGGAACTGGCCTACCCTGACATGCTGTGGGGTGATAGAGGTATAGCAATGTGTATAGGTTAGTTATGAACAAAACATTTTGTTAGTTATAACAGCATGCCAGAACAGTAGAAATAACCCATTAACATATCAATGCATAGTATATGGAACACAACAATTAATAAAACAACAGTCGGTATATTAACAGCATGCAAGTAACAGTTATGGAATAAGGCCAACAAAATTGGTAATTCAACAGGATATGTTAATATGTAACCATTGTAATACAAAATAATAATAAAACACATGCACCAAAATAAAGTTTAAAGAACAACATATGTTAATAGTAAATCATAACCAATGTATAACAATAATACATTTAGATGAAGATAAGGGGTGGGGAGACAGAGAGAAATACAGTCCATTAATACTGATATATGTTATATAGTTTATAACAGTACTCTACAGGTCTATCCTTCCTTTATGTTTAACAGTGCCCTATAGCTGCTGTAGCATGTAAATACCTCTCAAGCTATCCACATGGGATAGTATGGGCCAAACAGTAACACCTGCAGGTACACATCTACATTGAACACTTACACATTAGGTGGCCCTATATAACTACCACGGTGTACTGTGGACTGATGTACTGTGACTGTGCTATTGACATAATCATGTCAAGGATACATGCGTGACAGAGGGATTACACAACAGTAATTACAGTCCGTAACAGCACAGCACTTGAGAGACATACATGTGTATAGTACAGAGAGTAAACAACTATCATGCTGTCCTTGGCAGGCATGGGGATAGAACTTTAGCAAACTTTCACAGGCACTCCAGACATACAGCCATACCAAGATTATACATTTTATTTATTTTATTTTATTACTATTGTACTTTTTGCCTTTATTTTATGAAGTCTTATCACATTCCTGGTCAATGCTCTTAACAGTCTGTTTCATCTGAGCATGCACACTATTTACTCATAATAAGGGCTACTTCACACATTTACCTGTATTTCCTGTGGAGAGAACATCTGTCATCAAAACAAAACTGATTCAGTAATATTTATTAGTACATGGTATTGGATTTGAACCTTGGTCTGTGTGTGGCAAAATGTACATGAGACAGAGCATTAAACAAATGGAACTATTGACTCACTGTTAACTACTAGCTGACTGATATTTGCATTGAGCTTACCTGGAAACAAAATATGACCTAGTAATAGTACTACAGTTTTATATTAGACTGCAGTGACAGTTGAACACACATGCATGAGATTCATACATGACAGAGATTCTAGGTAAACTATACATCACTACATAGAATGCAGGTGTACACAATATACTGTTAGTCGGTGGAAATATCTGTGAATTCTACAAACCATATCAGATTATTGGGTTGGCTAGCTCACCCATATACAGTACAGATAGTATATATGCAGTCTACAACTATTACACTGTCATACTTGCCTTCAGCACCGTACCTCGGAGCATCAATGCATATAGCTGAAATGCAATGGTTAATACAAGACAATACTGATATATACAATATACCTGGGGTGTTAATGGTATTGCTTCAGATATTACTGCAGAACAGTTGTCATAATGCATTTCTTGTACTACAGCTCTAAATCTACAGTTTATTTATTTTATTTATTTATTGACATTTGTTAACCGGGTTTGTCCAACTGGGCTTGTGGCCCATTTTCAGTGGAGACCCAAGGGGAAAAGCTCCAGTAGTACATTTTAAACAAGTACAATTTTAAACAATATTGATATAATAGCAGTTATAGCAAAAATATTCACATATGTTGGGTTACATGCATAAAGTTAACATTGCATTAAAAAGAAGCTAAGTAACAATTTTACATTGATATAGTTCAATAGGTCAACAATAATTTTTTTTTGTTTGTATACGATTATGCAAATATATAGTAGACACATTGGAGAGAGATGTGTAATGAGGTACTAAGTATGGTCCTTTTGAGGGTACATAAAGGGAAGGAAGACTAGGTAGGGTCATGGCAAGGGCAGGTTCTGGAATTGAGAAAATAAGCTTTTAGTTAATTCTTAAAGTGTGAGGTGTGGAGAAGGTAAGTCAAGGGGAAGTTTGTTCCAAGCATGGGCAAGGGAGTGTTTGTAGAGTAGTTTGCCTACTGACCTTTTTGGGTGGTAGATATCAAGTAATTGTTGGTTAGAAATACAGAGGGTCTGGGATGGGATGTAGATGGAGACTAAAGAAGATAGAGATGGACAGAAGGAGGGTTTATAAAGAATAGAGTGTAGCATATGAAATTGATAAGATAGCAGAAATTGGGGAAGTTCAAGCCATTGAAGAGAGTTTAAAGAAATGCAGTGGTGTGAGTTGTATGGGGAGTTAGTAATGAATCTGGCAATTTTATGGTAACTCTGTCGGAGTTTGTTTAGAGTGGAGGCCTGGATATTGGTAAGAAATGGGGTGGCATATAAGAGGGAAGGGAGGAGGAGTGCCTGGCCCAGGGTAAGTTTAGATTCAGGGGTTAGGAATTTTTTTGTTCCGATATAGCAGACATAGTTTCTGGTTTGTTTTTTTTATACATTGTAGTATGTGTAGGTTGAACTTTAGTTCGTCATTGATAATGACCCCTAGGAGTTTTGTGTGGGTGTCAGGTTGGATAGTTGTATTGTTAGAAGATGTAATAAAAAAGGAGGTTTTGTGATGAGAAAGAGAACGGGGAAGGAAAAGTAGGAGTTTGGTCTTTTTAGGATTTAGAATCAATAGGTTGTTAGAGAGCCATTGTTCAGTGGATAGTAGGGCATGTTGGGTCAGGGAGTGTAGTTCATGAATGTTATTTGAGATGGATATAAGTATGGAGATGTTGGCATACTGAATAAGGGAGGATTCTTTGCATGAGGTGTAAAGATCATTGGTGAAGATGTTAAACAAAAGGGATCCCAAGATGGAGCCTTGGGGAACACCAGTGGAGATGGGAAGGAAAGGTGAGGAGGATGATAGCCATTTGACAGATTGTTCCCTGCCAGATAGGTAACTATTAAACCAGCCAAGTGCGGAGGGGGATAGGTGGAGATTTGCGAGTTTGGATAGTAGTAGAGGATGAGAGACAGTATCAAAGGCTTTGGAGAGATCTAGAAAGAGACAGGAAATAAGTTTATTGTTGTCTAGAGCCTCTGCAATGATATGAGTGAAGGAGAGGAGGGCAGTGGTGGTGCTGTGGTGAGGACGACATCCATGTAGGATAGGGTAAAGTAAGTGATGTGTGAGGAGGTGATTGAGAAGCTGTGAGTGAATACATTTTTCTAATATCTTGGAGAGGAGGGACAGAATGGCAATGGGTTGGTAGTTTGAGGGGTCAGTGGAGTTTCCATCTTTATGAAGAGGGATAGTGAAAAAAGATTTCTAAAGGGTGGGGACAGTTGATTCCAGAATAGATCGATTAATTAGTATAGATATAGGATAGGCAATTGAGTCAGCAGCAAGTTTGAGGAATGTAGGAGATAGATTGTCAGTGGAAGGAGAGCAAGGTTTTAGCTTGAGTAGTAGAGATTTGATGAAAGTAAAAGAAAACAAAGTTGTGTTAGTGGGACCTGGAGGGGTGGGTGTCAAAGTAGAGTTTGGCTTAGAGGTTATCAGATTTTGGATGGAAGAGATAAAGTGTTTATTCAGGAGGGTAGCTGTTTCCTGAGAGGAAGAGTTATGGTATGGAGAGGGATTAGAGGGCTTTGCAGGATAGAGGATGTTGTTGAGAGTTGACCAAAATTTTCAAGGATTGGATTTGTTGTTAAGCTGAGCAGAGCTATAGTATAACTTTTTGTCATTAGTTGTGTGTTTTTTTTTGCAAGGTTCCTCAGTTGCCTGTATTTTTGAAGAAAACGTGGTTGTTTAGTTTTAGTCCAGGTTTTCCAAGCACAATCTCTTTGTTTCATAAGGGACCTAGTCTCTTTGGAGAGCCAGGGAGCATGATTTGATTTTACTCTGATCTTCCTAGAGGGAGCTAAGGAGTTTAGAGTATTCATGAAGATGCTATTGAAAGTGCTTACAACATCGTTTAGGGGGAGGTGTTTTAGGATGGACCAATCTATGTTGTGGAGAATGGAGTTAAATTGGGATGAATTGAAAGTCGATAGTTTTCAACAGTCTTTGATAAGGTGGGGTTTAGGAATATGGGAGTAGTGTCTTAAGATGGTGGTAGGGAGATGATCACTGAGGGAGTCGGGTAAGGTGCTGGGAATGTGGTATTGGTGGGGGGAATTGGTAAGGATCCAGTCTATGAGCTGGAAGTGGAATTTTTATGGAAGCAAGTGGGAGATGTTATAAGTTGGTGGAAGCCGTGTAGGTGGATACTGAGTTGGAGGGAGTCAGTTGTGAGTTTGGTCCAATCAATGTTGACATCACCAAGGATAAGTGTCTCATATAGTATGTTGTGGGAGAACCAGGATAGGATGTTTTCAAGAATGGGCAGAATGTTACCAGGAGGAAGGTAGATAGAGGTAATTGCAAGTTTTTTGTGGGGATTCAGATGGCAGTCAAGGATGATGATTTCAGCTGGGAGGAAGTCAGGAATTGGGGACGGGTATGGTGAGAGGTTAAGTTTGTTTGAGTAGAGCATGGCCACACCACCACCTTTTTTTACAGGTTTATCAGATCGGAAGATATTATAACCTGGTGGGAGTATTTCACTATTTGAGATTTGTGGCTTCAGCCAGGTTTCAGATAGAGAGAGAATGTGAGGGCTATTGAGAGCTATCCATGAGTGCAACTCAGATAATTTATTTGCTAGACTCTGAATATTCAATGAGTAAATAGTTAAATATTTGGATGGAGATGATTGTTGTGACTGAGGTTGGTGACTGTTAGAGGAGTAAGATGGGGGCAGTGTAGAGGTAGTTTTGGGAAGAGAAGAGGGGCCAGGGTTGGGATGGATATATCCAGAACAAAGTAGGTTTTTAGTGAGGAGAGAGTGTGTAATAGATGCTAGATGGAGTTTGTATAGTTTTGACTTAGCTTTGTGGGAAGGTTTAAAAACCTGTACTATGGATAGTTTATATAGACTTGAGTTAGAGGTAGTAAAGAGGTTAGGGGAGATAGTAAAAGATGAAGTAGTTGGATATATGTTGTATGAGTGAGAAGTTGGTGAACATAGGAGTGGGTCAGAGAGATTGGATTGGTAAGAGTTGAAGATAGAGAGAATAAGGAGTAGTGTAGAAGATATTAGAAAATAATACATGTTGGAATAAAATATGGACAGATAGAGTAGGTAGAGACAGTGGTATAGAGGAAGTGGTGCTGAGAAGATTGACAGATTAGTAAGGTGGTTGTGGCAATAGGCAGGAAGTGGAATTGTAGTGGCTAGTGGGACAGGAAGGGGAGGGATAGTTAGGTATAAAGGTAATTGTAATGGGGTGGGTGAGAATGGGGGTAGGGTAGGGGAGTGAAGTGAGCCCGAGTGTAGCGAGGGTGAAAGGAGCGGGGCTAGCACCCTGGTCAAGATGAAGTCATAGAAACAATCAGAAAAAGATAGTGAAAAACTAGCCTGAGAGACAAGGATATTAAGTTCCTAAAGGTATAGTGACTAGAAATAAAATAAAAACAAATAAAATATGAGCAGAAGTAAGCTCACCCATTAATATGTAAGCTTACTTATAAAAGGCAAAAAAAGAGAGAGAAATCCAGACCAGTAAATGCAATAAGTCCAAAGGCTGGGAAAGAAGCGAACCAACCCAAAAATAGCTCACTTAAAACTTTATTTGAAAATAAAACAAAAATAAATGTCATCAAGCGCTTTCGCCTGGATAAATACCAGGCTTTATCAAGATAATTTGTTTTAAAAATCAAAAATGAACAAAAAATATACAAAAATAATTTTATTCAATAACTTTATTTGTTTATTTAATTTATGATTTTTTACTTTTTTATATATATATTATTTTGTTCATTTTTACACAAGGTGCGTTGAACACACATTCTGGGATTCCACAAAACTTTATTTACATTAAGCAAACAGTTTTTGTAGTTGGTTAACGAGGTTCCCAGTATTTGCTTGCTCTTAAATAGGTTTTAAAAGTATTGTTATTATTTATAACTGAATTGGTTTTAGACAGCTTATTCAACTTATTTGGCTTGTTTTTAGTGATTCAATTAATCATTTGATTATTTTAATTACCTAATTTACGAGACATTGGTCATGTGATTTTATTGAATGTAGTATTTAAACCTGTGATTTTTAAAACAAATTATCTTGATAAAGCCTGGTATTTATCCAGGCGAAAGCGCTTGATGGCTTTTATTTTCAAATAAAGTTTTAAGTGAGCTATTTTTGGGTTGGTTCGCTTCTTTCCCAGCCTTTGGACTTATTAAGCTTATAAAAGGACACTGGCGTCAAGCTACACAAGTAGGTTTACTTGAAGCAAACATAATGCTCTATGGTTAAAATAAGCTACAATAGAGAGGGCCTTTGGAGGGGG
Source organism: Protopterus annectens (assembly GCF_019279795.1). Lineage (NCBI taxonomy): Eukaryota > Metazoa > Chordata > Ceratodontiformes > Protopteridae > Protopterus > Protopterus annectens. Next base: position 565,648,506 of record NC_056737.1, read on the forward strand.
AGAGAGAAGGATTACTAGCAGCTAAAAGCAGGACAAAAAATAAAAAAAAAAAATATGTAAGAGTCTGAAGACAGTAAACTAGGGCAGGTGCACTAGGAAAGGCAGTTATGAGTGAGGCTAGAAATGAATTCAGGGAAGGGTAAAGTACAGAACAGCAGAATATACACAGAAACAGTATGAGGATAATGGGTAACCAAAGAGAAAGGATAGGAGCTGCTGGAGACTGCTTTTCGTGGTGACTAGCAAAAAAAAACACTGTAAATTCTTGTTGTGCTTACAAAGTCTAGCAATAATTAAAAGATTAGCTTATGTAGTAGTAATTGACTGGGACACATACTTCAGTGGTATTATTTTAAGCTTAAAATGGTGGCTTCTGGACCGATGGTTAGAGTTGCAGGGTATCTGTTAAGGTCCTCAAACCTGTGTTTTCTGTACTGTGGCCAGGAGAAAACCACAGGGAAAAATCTAGTAGGGTTCGATGGTATTATTTTAAGCTTAAAATGGTGGCTTTTGGGCTGATGGTTAGAGTTGCAGGGTATCTGTTAAGGCCATCAAACCTTTGTTGCCTGTACTGTGGCCAGGAGAAAACCGCAGGGAAAAATCCACTAGGGTTCAGTAGTATTATTTTAAGCTTAAAATGGTGGCTTCCGGACCAATGGTTAGAGTTGCAGGGTATCTGTTAATGTCCTCAAACCTGTGTCGCCTGTACTGTGGTCAGGAGAAAAACACAGGGAAAAATCTACTAGGGTTCAGTGGTATTATTTTAAGCTTAAAATGGTGGCTTTCGGATCAATGGTTAGAGTTGCAGGGTATCTCTTAAGGTCCTCAAACCTGTGTTTCCTGTACTGTGGCCAGGAGACAACCGCAGGGAAAAATCCACTAGGGTTCAGTGGTTGTATTTTAAGCTTAAAATGGTGGCTTCCGGACCAATGGTTAGAGTTGCAGGGTATCTGTTAAGGTCCTCAAACCTGTGTTGTCTGTACTGTGGCCAGGAGAAAACCACAGGGAAAAATCTACTAGGGTTCAGTGGTATTATTTTAAGATAAAATGGTGGCTTCCAGACTGATGATTAAAGTTGCAGGGTATCTGTTAAGGTCTTCAAACCTATGTTGCCTGTACTGTGGCCAGGAGAAAACCACAGGGAAAAATCCACTAGGGTTCAGTGGTATTATTTTAAGCTTAAAATGATGGCTTCCGGACTGATGGTTAGAGTTGCAGGGTATCTGTTAAAGGTCCTCAAACCTGTGTTGCCTGTATTGTGGCCAGTAGAAAACCTTAGGGAAAATTCCACTAGGGTTCAGTGGTATTATTTTAAGCTTAAAATGGTGGCTTCCAGACCAATGGTTAGAGTTACAGGGTATCTGTTAAGGTCCTCAAACCTGTGTTGCCTGTACTGCAGCCAGGAGAAAACCACAGGTTTTTATTAGCTAAACCTTGAGGTAGGTAGAGGTATTTTTTGTTTTTATTTCAGAGCAATTGTCATAATTGATTTCATAAAAAATACAGCCCTAATTACACACATATGGCACAACACAGCTTTATTAGGTGTACCTTCATGCAGTTAATGGTATAGTTTTGAGTCTTTATTGCACAACAGTTGATAGAATGCAGGTGTTGGAATACAGCTGTAATTCTACAGTTATTGCAGTAGAAACTGTATTTCATTTATATTATCAGGGTTAATGCTTTACTCTTCCCTGTTTATTGCACTACAGTTGGCAGTAGTCACTTATTTCAGTACAGGCGTATGTCCACATTCATTGCAATACAAAAATCTTTACTGTATGCATCTATTAGCAGATAATGCTTTACTCTTTCTTGCTTATTTGACTATCAATTGAAAATAATCTGTACTCACCACACTCACAGTGGAACCTGAGCAAGTGCCCTGCTTGCTCCTTTAGGTTGTGAGCTCTCTCCTCTGCCACTGTAGGTAGACATGAACACCATTATGCATACCTGTCTATCAAACATTCAAATTAGGTTTTGGTAAAACAATGTTAAGAGTACTTACAAACTTGTGGGGCATTCCCAGACTGAGCTTCCTGGACCCAGGTGTCAAGAAGATCCCCTTTCTAATGCTTCAGGACATCATGGTGGTGATGATGGACCTGCTCACCTGTGCGAGGGATAACTGTAGCACTGGTTAGATTGCATGCCAGCTGGTCCCATGCCTCTGCCTTTCACTATGAGCCCTGGAACTGCTCCTGTAGCAACCAGTCTTCATGGTCTTTCACCAGGAGACCAATCATGACCCTGGACTCCTGAATGCCCCACTGCTGTGCCCAGAAGCATGCACCCTCTCCAACACCTGCCATAGTTCCTGCACAGTTCAAACTCCAACTGGTTATGCTGTATTCCCACCTGTTGCACCTAATATAGCCTGTTTTTCTGAACCTTACATGCCACTGGGCAATATTTAAAAATACACAGCACCACTTGGCACCACACAAACCAATGCAGCTGAGCTGAGCAGTGTTTAAAATGACAATGCTTAGCAGTGCATAAACCAGCTAAGCACAGCCAAGCAGTGTCAAGCACTACCAAGCAGTGCCTAAACAGAGGTTGTTGAAGCAGTGCTTATCACAGCTTAGTGAGACTTAGCAGAGTTTGGCTGTGTGCAGCACATCATACTTTAAAAATAATTGGCATAATTTATATTTTGAAAATAATTGCTTAATTTCTCTTCCATGTATTCAAACCCCACACCAACTGCACATAAGGCTATAATTCTATCCACCTGGCTACGTGGATATCTGGAATGTTGCAATACTTTTGCATATACCTCTAAGCCACATTTAAGCACACACTGTGCAAAGTTTAAAAAATTATTACATACATTGATATGCACTTGGACAGTGCAGGGGGTGTGTTTCTCATCTGTGGACACAGACAATGACCCACTCCCTACACTGATTCTTTAACCATGCCCCACAGCTCCCCCATTAATATGTATGGCATGCTACTGAGGGGGAATGGCATATATGGACATGGTGATGTCTGTGTAGGCTCTACACTATGCCTACATGGAATTTATTAAATCTGGGGGTCTGTTTAGACTTTTTTGACTATAGTTTATGTTTTGTAAAAAGCTGTCAGGGAACATTTTGCTGCCTCCCTTTTGTGTCTTCCTTAGTCACTGTTTTAAAGTCTTACTACCTTCTGAGGTTGTCTATTACTTTTTACTTTTAACTGCAGGCTAGTATTTGTACTGTTGCAGAAGACTTTGAAATTGTACGCCTTTATACATACACATCACTTGTGTCTTGTGTTAGTACCTCATGTTTTCCCCAAATTATCAAAACTTTGTCTTAGTCTTTGATTGAAGTTGGTCTTTTTTTTCCTGTTGCCAACATCTTTTATAACATCTTTACTTTTTATATTTTAGTGATTAATCTATTAAATGTTTATTAATATTTTCATTATTCAAGTATTAAGAAAAGTCCAGCTTCCAATCTTCTTATTTTATTACCACTACAATATATTAACTTGTATCATTATTTTACTGTGAAAAAATCACATAAGTATAGATACATGACTACTAGTTAACAAAAGGACTCATACGTTTTTATAGCAAATGCCTTTATTTCAATGACAGACGTAAAATTTTTCTTCTGGAATATGAAGCAGTCACTATACAATTATTCGTCTTGCAATTTACAATGTAATGGTAAGTACTTATATGTACTGGTTGAGGTCCAGGTCTATTTTCATCAGTAATACTGTGCTTACTTTAATATGACAGAATAACTGTTTTAATTCCTGCAATGGAATGTCTTAAGCCATCTGCAATTAATTAGTATAACAATCAATACTGACAAGTTATGTGCCCATTTCACTTCACAAAATTTCAGTAAGTGTATACTCCATTTCTTTTTATTTGACTGATTTAGTATAATAAAATCACCTAAATAGAAATGAATATATTTACTGAGTACTTCATAATACTATAATAGCCTCACAAGCTGAAATCTGCAGTTTCAAAATTATTCAGTGTCATTTAATTTTTATTTTATAAAAATCTTGACTACTTCTTTTTTAAATAAACCCATATTTACGGGCTGTGAGACCAGGCACTTGATCTGTTATACTCCTCATCAGCTGTGGAGTTGGAATTTTGCCCATGTTCCCACAAAGTCAGCAATTGACAAACTGAAAAAGTCATCAAATGTCATGTGCTTGCTCTTTTATGTGTGAGATCAAGGTACACTGGGGCTTGGGAAGTTTATCCTTTCCCCTGAATTACAGTCTCAGAGTTGATATATACAATAAGCAGGGTTGTGGGGCTACAGAGGGGTTTGCTTCTTGCACCAAACATATTTAACTTTGTTTTTCTGTCTTTTTCAGTTGGTGGATGATTCATCTGTTGTGTTTACTCATTTGCCATTCCACATGTTGGAACTCAATCCTAGCTTAAAGTCATGGATAGTACCCCTGCAGTGCAAGGTTATAATGTCCTTCACACCTTTAGAACTAGCTACTGCACAGGAGGGTGGAGGAGTCTCAGTCTATGTAAGAAACAACCTCACATCCAGACTAGTTTAATTGAAGTCACCTTGTACCATATTTTTGCACCCCTTCCAATCACAAAGTGTAAGAGTCCCTCATCATTCAACCCAATACAATCATCATGGGGGATTTCAACTACCCCTCTATATATTGGAAGTATTTCACCACTTCTAATGCACAAGACCAGAGATTCCTAAACTTTGTTAATACCAGCATCCTGGAAGAGTTTGTCCCTTCACCTACCAGGGTTACAAGCATCCTAAACCTTGTACTAATGAACATGGGGGAGCAATGTTTCTCACCCAATGTAATGTCCTCACTTGTCAGATCAGACCATAAGGCAGTATTGCTTTAAATAAAAATTAAATTTGGGGACCAAGCTGAACTGAAAACCTTTAGCAACTATTCCAAGGCTATCCTCCCTCTACTAAGTAACACCTTAGCTAAATTCCAAGCTTTCCCAAATCCAGGAAACAACATAGCATATGCTAAGCTCTTTACAGAATCCCTGTAAAGCCATCTTGATAGTTGTACAGAAAGCACTGTGCCCACTCATACTAAGAATAACACAAACTCAAAAGACAAGCCACCCAGGTGTAATCACAATATCAAGTGGTTATACAACAAAAGAAAAAAAAAACCTTAGCCAAGCATAGGAGAAAAAAAGACTGACATAGTAAAAGCAATCCTACCAATCTAAACAGGCAGCTAATAGGGATGACTAATACTTCAATGGCTAAATTTGAAGTAGAAAAAAATAGCTGAAGGACAACCACAAAGCTTTCTACAGCTATGTCTGTAACCTCAAGGGAAATTCACAACAATGGGATGAACTTATTGCAAGTGACATCACCCGCACTGAACCAGGAACCATTGCCAACATTTTGTCTGACAGGTTCAGCTGAAAATTCTCCCTGCACTCTTCCAGCTGTCCAAAGGAAATACTGCATACCACATTACCCCCAATCATTTCTATAGAACTAGTTAAAAATGAGCTTTCCAGGGCCAAAAACTTAGGGAACTGGTTAAAAATGAACTTTCTAAGGCCACAAACACTGCATTGATGGGCCCTAATAACATCCTGGGATGCTTACTAAATAGCATGAAACATGGCCTCTCTAGTCTACTTGAATCACATTTCAACTGGTGCATATAGTCAGGTTTTGTGCCCAAGGAATGGAAGATGGCTACAGTAATTCCCCTCTACAAAAGAGGTCCAACCACCAATTTGGGTAGCTACATGCCTATAAGTCTGACTCGCCTCACATGTAAGGCCATTGAAAGAATCATCATGGACATGATAAATGAGGACATAGATAACCTGCAGATGCTGGACATGTCACAGTTTATTTTGTTAAAGGAAGATCATGCCTATTAAATATGGATGACTTCTTTGAAAGAGTCACCAAAGCAATGAAAGTGGGCAAGACTATGCACACAGCTTACCTCAAACTGGTTAAGGCTTTTGATACAATACTCCATTCAGACATTATAGACAAACTCACAAAATTAGGTATAAACCCTTTTATTACCCACTGGCTAGCCAGCTGACTTACTTACAGGACCCAGGAAGTTAAAATGGGTGAGGCCAGTTACACCTAGAGGCCAGTCACTAGTTGAGTCCCCCAGGGCTTGGTACTGGGCCCATAGGTTCTTAGGTTCATAGGATGATACTAGACTATTGGTCTGTAGGTCCTTATAAGCTTAGCCAAGAATTTTGCCCATGTTCCCACAAAGTCAGCAATTGACAAACTTAAAAAAATCATCAAATGTAATGTGCTTGCTCTTTTATGTGTGAGATCAAGGTACACTGGGGCTTGGGAAGTTTATCCTTTCCCCTGAATTACAGTCTCAGAGTTGATATATATAATAAGCAGGGTTGTGGGGCTACAGAGGGGTTTGCTTCTTGCAAGAAACGTATTTAACTTTGTTTTTTCTGTCTTTTTTAGTTGGTGGATGATTCTTCTGTTGTGTTTACTCATTTGCCGTTCCACATCTTGGAACTCAATCATAGCTTAAAATCATGGATAGTACCCCTGCAGTGCAAGGTTATAATGTCCTTCACACCTTTAGAACTAGCTACTGCACAGGAGGGAACAAAAGGTGGAGGAGTCTCAGTCTATGTAAGAAACAACCTCACATCCAGACTAGTTTAATTGCAAGTCACCTTATACCATATTTTTGCAACCCTTCCAACCACAAAGTGTAAGAGTCCATCATTCAACCCAATACAATCATCATGGGGGATTTCAACTACCCCTCTATATATTGGAAGTATTTCACCACTTCTAATGCACAAGCCCAGAGATTCCTAAACTTTGTTAATACCAGCATCCTGGAAGAGTTTGTCCATTCTCCTACCAGGGCTGTAAGCATCCTAAACCTTGTACTAATGAACATGGGGGAGCAATGTTTCTCACCCAATGTAATGCCCTCACTTGTCAGATCAGACCATAAGGCAGTATTGCTTTAAATAAAATTAAATTTTGGGACCCAGCTGAACTGAAAACCTTTAGCAACTATTCCAAGGCTATCCTCTCTCTACTAAGTGACACCTTAGCTAAATCCCAAGCTTCCCCAAATCCAGGAAACACCATAGCATATGCTGAGCTCTTTACAGAATCCCTGTAAAGCCATCTTGATAGTTGTACTTAAAGCGCTGTGCCCACTCATACTAAGAATAAGACAAACTCAAAAGACAAGTCACCCAGTTGGAATCACAATATCAAGTGGTTATACAACAAAAGAAAAAAAACCTTGGCAAGCATAGGAGAAAAAAAGGCTGACATAATAAAAGCCACCTTATCAATCTAAACAGGCAGCTAATAGGGTTGACTAATACTTCAATGAATACATTTGAAGAAGAAAAAATAGCTGAAGGACAACCACAAAGCTTTCTGCAGCTATGTCTGTCACTTCAAGGGAAATTCACAGCAATGGGATGAACTTATTGCAAGTCGCATCACCCACACTGAACCAGGGACCATTGCCAACATTTTGTTTGACAGGTTCAGCTCATAATTCTCCCCGCACTCCCCCAGCTGTCCAAAGGAAATACTGCATACCACATTACCACCAATCATTTCTATAGAACTGGTTAAAAATGAACTTTCCAGGGCCAAAAACATAGTGAAATGGTTAAAAATGAACTTGCTAAGGCCACAAACACTGCATCGATGGGCCTCAATAACATCCTGGGATGCTTACTAAATAGCATGAAACATGACCTATCTAGTCTACTTGAATCACTTTTCAACTGGTGCATGCAGTCAGGTTTTGTGCCCAAGGAATGGAAGATGGCTACAGTCATTCCCCTGTGCAAAGGAGGTCCATCCACCAGTCTGGGTAGCTACACGCCTATAAGTCTGACCTGCCTCATATGTAAGGCCATGGAAAGAATCATTAATGGCATGATGAATGAGGCTATAGATAGCCTGCAAATGCTGGACACATCACAGTTTATTTTGTTAAAAGAAGATCATGTCTATTAAATCTAGTTGACTTCTTTGAAAGAGTCACCAAAGCAATGGAACTGGGCAAGATTGTGCACACAACTTCCATCAACCTGGTCAAGGCTTTTGATACAATACCCCATTCAGGCATTATAGACAAACTCACAAAATTAGGTTTAAACCCTTTTATTACCCACTGGCTAGCCAGCTGGCTTACTGACAGGACCCAGGAAGTTAAAATGGGTGAGACCAGTTACATCTAGAGGCCAGTCACTAGTTGAGGCACCAGGGCTTGGTACTGGGCCCATAGGTTCTTAGGTTCATAGGATGATACTAGACTACTGGCCTGTAGGTCCTTATAAGCTTAGCCAAGAATTATGGCCATGTTCCCACAAAGTCTGCACCTGCTTTCCCTGTGCAGCAGAGACAAAGGTGGGATCCCAGGGATGTATTTTCTGTTTCCCATCCAGTCGTCCATCTTCCTCTTAAAGAGGGCTGGTGAGGTACTCTGCTTGACATGGAGAAGGAGTCTATTCCACAGATGGGGGAGTCTCTGGGACACAAATCTATCCTGCAAACAAAAAGTTATGCTAGTATCCTATTTCGAACCTGGTACCATTAGACATCTGCAACCATGCATTAACCCATCAAGCCACAGAGTCAGCTCACTCCTTCTTGCTATCTATTTCTCTGAAGTGGAAACAAATGCTGAAGGCTTATGGCTGACTAAGTTTGCATATGATTGCAAGCTGGGGGTTATCATCGACTCCCCTCCAGACACTAACATTATTCAACAGAACCTGTCTCTAGCTAATAAATGGTGCGTAAGCCCTGGTCTTAAACTCATCTCTAAGAAATGCATAATTGCAGCTTTTGAGATGTCAACCATCCTGGATAAATACCATGTTAATAATACACCCCTAAAAGTTGATCCACTGGTTAGGGATATGGGTACTCATGTAGACAGTAGCCTTATCTTTGATCACCATGTGGCCTCACTGGTGAGGAAATCCTTTTATGTTGCACAGCTTATAAGTAAGGACATGGCATCTAGGTCCAAAGAGGTCATTATCCCTCTGTACTCTGTCCTTATCAGACCAATCATAGACTACACTGCTCCCTTTGTTATGTACCTGACCCAGCATATGCAGCAACTAGGCTGAGCTCAGCAGTTCACTGCAAAGATAATACAAGACATAACAGACCTGCATTATGCAAAGGACTTTAAGCTCTTTCTCTCTACTCATTCTCTTACACATTGCTGAAGTTGATCTGGCTTACAAGGCATCCACAAACTCCACACTTATGAATCTCCTGCTTAATCGTAGGTCAAAGACTACCAGAAATACAAGGTCCAGGGACCTGAATTTTGTCTCTCTGACTTAAGCAGGACACGCTGAAGAGACAGATATGCATCAGAGTCTATTTCTCCTATACAACAGGTATCCATGTGAAGCTGAGTTCATCTTTTACCCAATTAATGTACAACCTAGGCCTGTGAATGGAAAAAAAGAAATTTACACTGTGAACCAGAGGAAGAGTGTGTATACTGTGCGCATTGAAAACTAACTAATAAACACAAACGAAGAGTCATGTCATCCACGTACAGCCATGGGTCATGTAGAAAACACTGAGAAATACTCCAATGTACTCCAATGTAAAATGAGCCACTTGGCTGTGCCTGGATGATGTGAAATTTGTTTTGTGGTTATTACTTAAATTTACACTGGGCCTGGCACCTGTGCCCCTTAGGAACCTGGCCCTCAATGTTCCATTTGAATATAGTATGTCATTATTCTTTGAAGAAAACTTGACTAGACTTAGAAAAGCCCCCTGGGTGATTAATCTAGTAACAATCTATGAATATATGTTGATTTTTAATACTTGGACATACATCTATATATATATATATATATATATATATATATATATATATATACACACACACACACATACGTACATACAAACATATATATCAATATCTATCTATGTTTATATATATATATATATATATATATATATATATATATATATATATATATATATATATATATATATATATACATATATATATATATATATATATATATATATATTATATATACATACATATATATATATATATATATATATATATATATATATATATATATGTATGTATGTATAAATTTTTGGTTAACATCTGCTTAGTCAACAAAACTTGGTCGACTAAACAGATGGTTGACAGGTATCAATGATTGGTCAAGGTTGGATGATTCTTGGGGTTAGTATCATTTACTCCAATAGCACAGGAAGTTTACACTGTAACTTCAAATGGGTGGAGTCTAAGGGCAGGATTCACAATGGCTTGCATGGAGTCTAAGAGTAGTGTAAGACTCCATGCAGCCATCGCGATCCAGGAACAGCCTGAATGTGCGTGTAAGAGAGCAGCTAAAATGGCTCTTAAAATGGACAGGGCATGGATATGCTAATTACCTCACTTGCAGCCGAAAGGCATGCAAATGAGGTATTTTCACAATCCAGAAAGCAGAAACCTGCCCGTGTAACTGAGTACCATTCTGCAAATAACACAATGGAGCCTTGTCAGCTCCAAATAAAGGTCGCAAATGTCCCAGGCAGCATGCCAATGGCCAAATATGTGGCCACTGGCAACGTATTCCGATGCAAACATAAAATAAATTTTTTTTTTCAGCGATCGCCAATGTTTAAACGTAGCGCAGTGCCACACAAATGGGCTGCACTATAAAAAAACAGAAAAATAAAAAAAATAAACCCACAAATGTGGGTTTATGCAAAGCATGAATTTACAATGGAAGGGAATAGCAGGCTAAAACAACATGGCCACCAAGCAGGGGTTGCTAAGGGGGGAAGCGGAGTGTAAGACATGTAACTAAGCATTAGTAGGCAATCCTATATAAATGAGTGGTAGGATAGTGAATCATACTGTTACATTGGAAATGAGCACATTCCGTGCAGTGTAGGAGTAGGATAAGGGGAAGTAACAGAGTAGGAGATAGGTGACATCACAGGGGGGAATGTATGACAGGAATGCAGCTCATTGGAGCACAGTGGCATGTGAAAGCTGTCAGTCAGACATCATGGAAAGAGGAGTGTTAACAAGTAGGCATGGGAAAGCCAAGAAATGGAAGGTGTACACTGTGGATAACACCAAAGTTTCTTGGAGGGCGCGCATGCAAGCATGTGCGCGCTGGTAGGCACGAGTAAGCTAGAGTGCGCATGTGTAAGTGTGAGTGCACGTTTTTAAGGCAGAATACGCATGTAGGAGTCTGTTTAAACACCTGTCAGCTTGTCTGCACTGGTGTGCACGCGTTTTCACCCAAATAAGCAGATTCTAGTTCGTCTAAGCATGTGTGCACGCGTGTTAGCCACTGTGAGCGTGTTTTCGCTGGTATGCGCGTTGCTCCCCCCTGAGGAAACAGAAGGGAAAAAGGAAGCATGAGAAATAGTAGGAACCTAGCAGGGATTACTGGCAGAGCTAGCAGGTGAAAACAATCAGAAGAAGGCAATTACACAGGCAGAACAGTAGCCTAGCCCAGCACTTAAAAATCTGCAAACAACAGTGCAGAATGTTTCTCTCAAGAGACACTGCAACAGAGGAGTAAGCTATTAGACCTGAAAAGTGAAAAAGCTTCACTCAGACCAAAAATGCTAGGGGCTGCCATAGCTGTTATAAGGAGACATATGCAACTTGCTGAGGGTGGTGACTATGCAAATGCTGCCGGACAATCCACAGTGAGGAGACGGAGAAGAGTGTACAGGCCCAGGGTCACCTACCAGGGGTTACATGAGCTGGAGATAGTGGAGCGCTATACAGTGGACAGAGACCTCCTGCAGCAAATTGTTGAGCTGCGCAGGCCATGCCTCACACACAGAACCAACAGAGGGGAACTCATCCCAGTGGAAACCAAGGTATGTGTTGGCCTAAGAATACTAGCAACAGGTACCTTCCAGAGACCAACTGGTGATATGATGGGGATATCACAAGCATCAGCATCCAGGTTACTGCACCAGCTCCTGGATGCCATGTCAGCACATGTTGGTGAGCATGTATATTTCCCCAATTCCCATGAGGTATTGGCCAGCAATATGCGTCTCTTCCAGCAAATAGCGGAATACCCTGAGGTAGTGGGTGCAATAGACTGCACGCATATACGCATCAAAGCACCAGCTGCTGAGTGGGGTAGGGCCTACATTAACCACAAGGGCTTCTTCTCCATCAACTGCCAGGTTGTGTGTGATGCCCAGGGCATAATAATGAATGTGTGTGCTGGCTGCCCTGGAAGCTACCATGATTCCCATATCTGGCATCTGACGCAGCTGTACCAGACATTTACCAATGGGGACATACTACATGGTCACTTAGTGGGGGATGCTGGCTATGCACTGGAGCTGTGGCTGATGACACCCATCAGAAATGCACACACACCTGAACAAGAATGCCATAATGAGGCACACGCACAAACACGAAATGTAATTGAGCTTGTGTTGGGCTGCGCTGGTCACGGTTCCAGTGCCTGGACACATCTGCTGGAGCGTTGCAGTACTCACCAACTACATGTACCCAAATTGTCATGGTATGTGCTATGCTACATAATATGATTCTGCGAAAACAGCTGCAGCAGGACCAGCATAAGGCTGGGCCAAACAGCCCCCCACCATTGCCAAGCCAATCACAGGCAGAGAATGACTCAGAGGAACAACCTAAGCCTGCCCCAATAGGCAGAAGGAGGCGTGCCCAGTATGCTTGGCCATGGCAAAGCAGCAACGCATAGCACATACACTGGCTCAGTAGGAACCCTGGAAATGATACCTCTCTCTGACTCACACATATAGTAAAAGGGATGCCTAAGTTGACACAACCTGCTATCAAACATGTACAGGGAGTGTAGTATGTGCATCCAGCATAGACAGCCCTGCAGCACCACCTGAGGCATGATTGACATGTGTTAAGCAATGTAACACCATGTAGTATATGCAAACTTGATGACCCTGACTAACATCCTACCCTCACCAAGCATGATGCCACAATATGAGGATGAGATGATCAATTACAATAATTGGCTTAAGTATTGCTGTTAGTCAAAGGGGATCCAATGCGTGCCAGCCTGGGATAACATGCTGAGCAAGACACGATGCTCCACCTGCTAGGGATGGCATGCACCTATCAGTCCTGGTCTTTTGGATACTGGCAAAGGCTGTTGTCACCCCCACCATGCCTTGAATAGGTAAGGCTCAAAACACAAACCCACCTCCATAGGTATCACAAGGGATAAGAACCTAGATGTAATGCTACCCAATGCCAGACGTCTAAACTGCAAGATGCATGCAGTCTAAACTCCCCTCAGCATGGAGAATGTTGATATCTGTCCTGTAACAGAAAACTGGGTCAAGGCTCACAAGAGCACCCTAACACTACCAGGTTACACCTCATACCGTGCTTTACAGCCCCAAAACATGGAACAAGCTACAAAAGGAGGGTGACTTGCAATAATTGTCAAGGATAACCACACACCCATGTTGGTACCACAACAAGAAGCAGCATGGACTATCCATGGTCAAGTAACAGTGGTTAAAACTGCCTCCCTATTTGTAGCCTGCTACAGACTACCCTCCTAATGCCAGGAACTGCACTTGGCCTACGTTAGAACACATGGAAATATCAAGCTCTCCAAACAACATTATATTGAGTGACTGAAAATACTCAAACATAGACTGGGAGCATTATTCCAGCTCCAACACCCTAGGCCAAAGGTTCCTAGAAAAACATGTGTAAAGGAAATGTTGCACTCCTCCAAACTGATGTGGAATCCATTAAAGGCCCTGTGCCTGTGGAAAATATGGGCCACACCTCAGAACCCTTTATAAATGCATTCTATGAACACTGTCAGGAATGCATGGATTATGCAATCCCAAATAAAATCAGGCCCAATACCATACACGCAGACATCTGGCATGGTGGACCCCAGCCATTACCAAACCATGCAAGAGAATGAGGAAGCTACTACATGATACAGCAAACACAAAAAGGGAAGTAATCTCTGATCAGTATTATGGCAATAAAATATGGCCACTCATGAAATCCACTAAGGCCAGCTACAACATGTTGAATCTGTGAATCTTGGGCAATGTTACACCTGCCCCATGTACACAGACAAACCCCTCCTCCCCCCAAGAAATACAAATATATGTGAGAGATGCAACCATTTATCCAAACTGGAGGCTGAGCTCTCTCAACTCAGTACTGTCAAAACTAGTCAGGCGTTGAGGTAACCACACACACCACAAACCCAGTCTCACATAGACCTATCACAACTGCAAACCAAAGACATAAACACACAAAAACATTCCTGGAGGCTCTAATTAAAAATCCACCAAATCAATAGAGGCCTCCAAAGCAGAAACCCAAGCAACCACTACCTCCAAACATAGCACATGCAGCACAAAGTACACAAAGTTGGTGTGCCAAACAGTCACAGCCAGTAAGGACAAACAACATGCCTGATACATTTGTAACAGGTGACTCCATAGTCAGACACACTGATGTCCCACTCACCAGACTGAACAAGGAAAAGGGTACAGTAAGCTGCCTGTAGGCTACTACAATCTGCCACATAACACAAGCATGCAGGTCACTCCAAAGCAAGTACAAATATGACTGAGTCATTGTCCATGCTGGTGTGAATGATCTGAGACGTACCTCCCTGGACTACATGGAAAGAGACATAGAGGAGCTCTCTGATTATGGAGGCCAGGCTGCTGGTATGACTCTGACCCTGAGCAGCATCCTACCCTCACCAAGAATGATGCCACAGTACAAACACAAAATGATCAGCTTTAACAATTGGCTCAATTACTGGTGTCATTCCAAGGGGATCCAATGTCTGTCTGCTTGGGATGTCATGCTTGACAAGCCATGCTGCTTTGCCAGGGATGGCTTGCACCTGTCACCCCTGGGCGTCTGGATATTGGCTAAGGCTCTTGCCACCTCCATAGTGCCTTTTGTAGGCAAGGCTGAAAAGACAAACCCACTTACCTAGAAAACATAAGTGGAAAAACATAAGGGTGATGCTGCTCAATGCCAGAAGTCTAAACCTCAAGATATATGCTCTCGAGGCCCTCCCCAGTATGGAAAACATTGATGTCTGTGCAGTGACGGAAACCTGCATCAAGGCTTCTGAGAGCACCCCAGCACTACCAGGTTATACCTCATATCATGCTTTTCGGCCCCAAAACCTGGACCAAACCACAAAAGGAGGGGGAGTATCCATATTCAGCAAAGATACCCACACGTCCAGGTTACTGACAATGCACGAAGCATCAGAGACCATCCATGTGCAACTAACTGTAGGCAAAACTGCTGTACAGTTTGTAGCATGCTACAGACCACCCTCTCAAACCCAGGAACCCCACTCAGCCTTCCTGAAGACACTGGAGAGTATGAATGGCTCTCCAAATACCAAACAAGGTACTCACAAATTACCACATAGGTGGTAATCCATTACGTATGGAAGAAGTAATCAGGGACCTAGGGACACAAGTGGACAGTAACCTCTCATGTGACACTCACATTGCCAATGAGGCTAGGAAGACCTTCTATATTGGCCACCTTATCATGAAAGGATTCACATCTACATCAAGAGAGGTCATTGTGCCCCTATACTCTTCTCTTATCAGGCCCATAATTGAGTACAATGCCCCATTTGGGATGTACCTTACCCGACACCTGCAGCAGTTAGAAAGACCTCAAAAGTACCTCACCAAGAGGATAAAGGGTCTCAAACATTTGTCATATGCTGTCTGGCTGATGACACCCCAGCTGTATGCAGTCACATACTGCATACTCAGAGGCGATGTATGCCCGATGTACAAGGCCATGTCCAATACAGAATTAATGGACATGCTCCATCTCAGAAAATCCAAATCCATCAGAGCCGCGAGAGTGAAAGATGTCAACCTCAACACATAAATAAATAGGATGTGCTGGAGGGACAGATTCATAACCCAGAGGCTCCCTACACTCTGGAACAGAATCCCACTCCATGTTAGGCAGAGCCCCTCACTGACTCTCTTCAACAGGAATCTTGCCAAGTGGATGGGAGATCGTAGATTTACACTGGGGGTCTTCACTGTGTCACATCTAGACAGAGGCATGGTAAAGTAAACCCTTAATGGGCATAATATTCACATTGCAAGGGGTGGCGAAAGCCACACACACTCTGGCTAGGCTTATAAATGCCCTAGGGCAGATAGCTTGTTATGAACCTATGAACCTATGAAGATACAAATTGTACAGGACACTAAGGATAATCACAAGGCTTTCTTAACTGATGGTAGGAACCTTGTTGGGAATTCACAGATATGTTCTCAATTACCAAATATTACAAACAATACACCAAACACACACACATTGCCAACATCCAACCTGACAGGTTCAGTGCAAACCCCCCCCCCCCCCCAAAATGCCAAATATCTATCCCAGCAGAGTGCTGGCCCCCTGACATTGCAGATGCTGAGGTAACAGCCAGCATCTTCAAAGCAAAACACAATGGTACGAGATGGTGTCCTGGGCTGTGTCCAACATGAACTCCAAGAAGAATGGAACGCCAAATAACACTACTGCTCAATTTCAGCCTTACCACAGGATATGTACCCAAAGAGCAGTGTACAGCAACAGTGGTCCCTGTCCACAAAGGTGGTGCCTGAATGGATACTGCAAACTATCACCCCAGAATCCTGACAAGCTTGGTCTGCAAAGCTATGGAAAGGATCATCATGGACCTCAGAAATAAAGATATTGGGGACCTACAGACACTGGACCCTACCCAGTGTGGCTTTCTTAAGGGCAGATCCTGCACCTTAAACATGTTTGACTCATTTGAAACAGTCATCAAGGCCATTGATGAGGGGAATGTGGTCCACACAGCCTATCTGGACCTTGCAAAAGCCTTCCATACAATACCCCACGTGTTCATTATAGATAAGCTCACCAGCTTAAATATAAACCCCTATGTCAGTAGATGGGTTGCAAACCAGCCCAAGGACAGAACTGACATGGTCAGAAATGCTGCAGCCATGTCAGACCACAAACCAGCTACAACTGGCATCCCACAAGGCTCGGTCCTGGGACCTCCCTTGATTGGTATATATTTCCCATAGGTACAGGCCACCATGAAAGGACTGTGTCTGAACAAGTTTGCAGAGGAATACAAACTGGGCACCATATCTGACCCTCCAACTGACACAAGCATCCTACAAAAGGGCCACATAGAAACAGACAACTGGTGCCAGAGCCATGTCATCAAGCTAACTGCAGAAAAGTGTATAGTCATCCCCTGTGGATAAACAGTAAGTGCCCACCAATTACCACATAGGTGTTAACCCATTAAGTACTTTAGAAGTAATAAGAGCCCTGGGGACACAAGTTGATAGATATCTTGCATTTGACAACCATGTGGCTGTAGTGGTTACAGAAACATACCATATACCCACCTAATCATGAAGGTAGTCAGATCTAGATGAGGGGAGGTCATCGTTGCCTCTTCAGTTATCCTTCATCAGCCTCACAATTGAGTACAATGGCCCCTGTGGGATGTACCTCAGCAGACACCTCCAGCAACTGGAAAGACCCCAAAAGTACCTCACCAGGAGGATCAAAGAGCTCAAACAGATGTCATGTGTTGCCTGATTAAACAAATTGCAGCTCCACACAGTGCCATACTGCCTGCCCAGAGGCAATCTGTGCCTGATATATAAAGCCATTTCCATGCTGGAATCAATGAACATGCTGCACCTTGTACAATCTGAATGCCAGTGAGCTATGCACATGAGAGACCTGAACCCCAGCACTGACATACATAGGACAAGCTGTAGTGATTGATCCATAACCCAGAAGCTCCCTCCACTCTTGAGTAAACTCCCAGTACAGGTTAGCCAGAGAGTCCCTCATTGACTCTCCTCAAGAGGAATCTTGATGAGTGGATGGGAGATGGAAGGTTTACCCTGGGTATCACTGTTATGTCATGGATAGACAGAGGCACAGTATACTAACCTTGAAATATGTCATGGCAAAATCCAGTTACAATGTGTGTTGAAGGACAAACACACTCTCTGACTAGCAGTAGAAATGGCCTAGGGCACATTGCTAGTGTTTGTCAATGTCCACCCAAGTTGTGGAATACACTACCAGTGTTGGACAAGCCTGGTTTAAGTAGTCCATATCTGAACAAAATGCAACATGGTCATATGTGCACAACTGACCCTTAACCAGTCCGGTGTGCTCACTATGAATATTTAAAGCAGTGATAGGACTGAAACCCAGGATACTGTCCACCACAGTGAAAGTACTGAAACGGTACACTATACAATATTACAGTGCTTGGTCAGTATGAAAGGATGTTGACAACTGTATGCAAACTATCCCATGGAAAACCTGCAGGCACAGTATAATCCCTGTTGGGTTCAGACACAAAGCAGTTGGGCAGTAAGTACACGACATGAATCCCAACACACAACTATAAATGTGAAATATTGTTGAAGTTCACACACAACCACAAATGTGGTGGACTGCAGATTTCAACATATGGAAAGCTCTCACTGGGTATGCTTGCACACTTTGATAAATGAGACATATGTCAGGCAACAAGCCATGGAAAGCCTGAACTGGGCATGCTCACATACTTAGGCCATGTCTCAGTTTAGCAGTTGACCACACATATCTGGTATCTGTGTGTTAATCCAGGAACCAATCACAATACATCAATCTGCCCAGTGCACACAGTTAAATGACTACAGACACATAAGTTAAATAGTGGATCCCTCTCATATTCAAACATCTTCCACAGATACACAAGTTGTTCATAGAAACAGGGAAAGCTATGGCAATAAAGGCCTGCAAACAGTTTATCAGCAACAAACATTGTGCATCTGAAAATTAAACATATGTGTGTAGAGGTCAATACTAGGCTGTTTGCCCTAGGGAATACACGCTTAGCCAGAGTGTGCTTGGCATTTGCCTCCCCAGTACAGTAGGCTACTGTGCCTCTGTAAAGTAGGTCACATTAGGCATCGTTTAAGGCTAGTGTGCTGTGCCTCCATCAAGCAGGGACACAGTGGAGATCCCATGGGTTGAATTTGCAATGTCACATCCATGTGGCTGGTGTTTGCTGGAAGAGGGTTGGTGAGGACGTATAACAGTAATTGGGCGTCAATTACAGACTGAGGGGAGCCTTATCTGCAGTGTCTGGACAATTTCACTGTCAACACTTTGACGTGATGAGTTTGAGGGATTGAAGTGTCGTGCCAATACTGTTCAGAGACATCCTCCCTCTGTGGGATATTGCTCTGTAATGTATTAGCTCCCTCCTTCTGTTGTACAGCATATATATGGCTGATGTACACCAGACAGGTCTCCTGTTGTGGAATAGTCATGGGTTTATTTGGGATAGCATGATCAATGCAAACCTTCCAGATGCTCATAGAATGCAATTATCAAGGATTATGCAGAGTGGCCTGTATAATCCCCCAGCATGGGTCCTTTGAAGTTTTCCATCCCAGTCTTCAGAAGTGCAAAGTCTGCTTTTGATAAATACTTTCTTTGCAGTGACTTCCTTGCCTGGGGGTGGGGATGGGATATGGATGTCCAGGGAAAGTTGGGTATGGTCAGATATTTACAATGGTGGTCTACCTCTGGTGTGGAACATAGAGTCCCCATGTTGCAGATGGTCAGGTCCAATATGTATTCCCCCTTGTGGCTGTGGTGAGTGGTCCTGCCATAGCACATGGATTCACAAATTGTAGTGGCTGTAGAGTGATGTTGTTGAGGCCTGAGTAGTTTCCCCACACAATATACCTGTACCTGATGTTAACCACTGTAATGGTGTATGTGAACACCTTCATATCCTACACTGTTCCCAGGGAAGCAAAGTGTGTGTCCTGGATATGGGAGGGGTGGTCTGAACTGGTTGTGTTGTGTGTTACAGGTCCTGTGGTCATGAAGCATGGTATAAAACATAACCTGGCAGTGCTGATGTGCATATCTGACCCTGAAGTAGGCGGCTGTTAATGCATATATATGCTATCCCCCTAACTGACAGATAGTAATAGATGTACATACTTCTATATAAATAATGATGTCAGCACCCTATAAATACTGCAGGAAAAGAACAGATACCTAGTAATTCGAATAGCATGCTCCGCTAATGCCTCTCTCTCAAGTGTTATAATGTAGTTAGGTAGGGGTTTGAATCCTGCAAATGTTGAGTGTGTGTGTATTTGGGTGAGGGGGGTTAGTGTGTGTGAAAGAAATGTCCCATTTGGCATCTAGAAGAACACATTACATGATGCACATTCCTCTTTCTAAACACTGATGATGTCAGCACCATATAAGTATAGCAGGAGAAGGAACACCTCCCAGTAATGTGAATATCACGCTCTGCTAATGCATCTCTCTAAGTGTCATAACATAGTTAGATAGTGGTTTGAATCCTACAAATGCTCAGTGTGTGGTGTGGGGTGGGGGTTAGTGTGTGTGTACAATTCTGTGTGAAAGAAATGTCTGTTTTGGCAACTAGAAGAACACACTACATGATGCACATTCCTCTTTCTAAACACTGATGATGTCAACACCCTATAAGTATAGCAGGAGAAGAAAAACCTCCCAGTAATGCGAATAGCGCGCTCCGCTAATGCGTCTCTCTCAAGTGTCATAACATAGTTAGGTAGGGGTTTAAATCCTACAAATGCTCAGTGTGTGTGTGTTTGGGTGAAGGAGTTAGTGTGTGAGCAATTCTGTGTGAAAGAAATGTCCCTTTTGGCAACTAGAAGAACACACTACATGATGCACATTCCTCTTTCTAAACACTGATGATGTCAGCACCCTATAAGTATAGCAGGAGAAGAGAAACCTCCCAGTAATGCGAATAGCATGCTCTGCTAATGCGTCTCTCTCAAGGGTCATAACATAGTTAGGTAGGGGTTTAAATCCTACAAATGCTCAGTGTGGGTGTGTTTGGGTGAAGGAGTTAGTGTGTGAGCAATTCTGTGTGAAAGAAATGTCCCTTTTGGCAACTAGAAGAACACACTACATGATGCACACTCCTCTTTCTAAACACTGATGATGTCAGCACCATATAAGTATAGCAGGAGAAGGGACACCTTCCAGTAATGCGAATAGCATGCTCTGCTAATGCGTCTCTCTCAAGTGTCATAACATAGTTAGGTAGGGGTTTAAATCCTACAAATGCTCAGTGTGTGTGTGTTTGGGTGAAGGAGTTAGTGTGTGAGCAATTCTGTGTGAAAGAAATGTCCCTTTTGGCAACTAGAAGAACACACTACATGATGCACATTCCTCTTTCTAAACACTGATGATGTCAGCACCATATAAGTATAGCAGGAGAAGGGACACCTCCCAGTAATGCGAATAGCACGCTCTGCTAATGCGTCTCTCTCAAGTGTCATAACATAGTTAGGTAGGGGTTTAAATCCTACAAATGCTCAGTATGTGTGTGTTTGGGTGAAGGAATTAGTGTGTGAGCAATTCCGTGTGAAAGAAATGTCCCTTTTGGCAACTAGAAGAACACACTACATAATGCACATTCCTCTTTCTAAACACTGATGATGTCAGCACCCTATAAGTATAGCAGGAGAAGAGAAACCTCCCAGTAATGCGAATAGCGCGCTCTGCTAATGCGTCTCTCTCAAGTGTCATAACATAGTTAGGTAGGGGTTTAAATCCTACAAATGCTCAGTGTGTGTGTGTTTGGGTGAAGGAGTTAGTGTGTGAGCAATTCTGTGTGAAAGAAATGTCCCTTTTGGCAACTAGAAGAACACACTACATGATGCGCATTCCTTTTTCTAAACACTGATGATGTCAGCACCATATAAGTATAGCAGGAGAAGGGACACCTCCCAGTAATGCGAATAGCATGCTCTGCTAATGCGTCTCTCTCAAGTGTCATAACATACTTAGGTAGGGGTTTGAGTCCTGTAAATGCTTCTTGTGTGTTT
Organism: Protopterus annectens; assembly: GCF_019279795.1. NCBI lineage: Eukaryota > Metazoa > Chordata > Ceratodontiformes > Protopteridae > Protopterus > Protopterus annectens. The sequence continues at coordinate 565,670,492 of NC_056737.1, forward strand.
GGGTGAGGGAGGTTAGTGTGTGTGCAATTTTGTCTGAAAAAAATGTCCCTTTTGGCAACTAGAAGAACACACTACATGATGCACATTCCTCTTTCTAAACACTGATGATGTCAGCACCATATAAGTATAGCAGGAGAAGAGAAACCTCCCAGTAATGCGAATAGTGTGCTCTGCTAATGCGTCTCTCTCAAGTGTCATAACATAGGTAGGGATTTGAATCCTACAAATGCTATGTGTGTGTTTGTCCATGTGTGTGGGGTGTTGTTCTTAATATTGTATGATATAGATTATATCAGTAATGTCAATGTACACATGAGGTATTTGTGTGCCACACAGACATATGTACCTGTGACCTTAAATAGTTCCCATGTCTGCAGCCTGCCTCATGTGAATGCATGGAATTTGCATTACACAACTTTATGACTGTGGTATTCTGTGCAGGGGCTGCATTTGGTATGTGAATATACAGTGAGAGTAGTCTATGGTGTCATCTTACCAGCGAGGGATACACTTCTGGTCTGGAGCATATAGTCCACATGTTGGTGATGATCAGGTGCAGCATGTTTTCACCTCTTGTGGGAGAGGTAACAAGTTGTTCCACAGCAATTGAGTGTATGGATTCTAGGAACCTTACACCTAGGGTGTTGGAGCTACAGTAATGCTCCCAGTCTATGTGTGGGTAAATGAAGCTGCAAAATATATTGTTGTTTGGAGACACCTGCAGATATTCATGTATTCTTAAGTAGGCCAAGTGGATTACCTGGGTTTAGGAGGGTGGTCCGTAGCAGGCTATGAACTGGAAGTCAGTTTAACCCACTGTTAGTTGCATGTGGATAGTCTGTGATGCGTCACACTGTGGCAACAACCTGGGGGTGTGGGTATAGGTTCATAGGTTCATACTAGGCTATCTGCCCTAGGGCATTTATAAGCCAAGCCAGAGTGTGTTTGGCTTTCGCCACCCAGTTTAGATTAATGTTGCTATGCCCTTTTCTGAGGTTAGTATACTGTGTCTCTATCTAACATTGACACAGAAGTGATACCTGGGGTACACCTACAATCCCCCATTCACTCATCATGATTCCTCTTGAAGAGAGTCAATGAGGGACTCCGCATAACCTGGACTGGGATTTTATTCCAGAGTGAAGGGAGCCTCTGGGTTATGAATCTGTCCCTCCAGCATGTCCTACTGATGTCAGTGCTGAGGTTCAAGTCTCTCGAGTGCAAAGCTCGATGGGACTTTGATTTTCTGAGGTGCAGCATGTCCATTACTTCCGGGTTGGACATGGCAATTTACGTCTGGCACAGATCACCTCTGAGCAGGCGGTATGCCACTGAGTATGGAGTTATGTTAACCGGGCAGCATATGGCATCTGTTTGAGCCCTTTGATCCTCTTGGTGAGGTACTTTTGTGGTCTTTCCAGTTGCTGCAGGTGTCTGGTAAGGTAAATCCCAAAAGGGGCATTGTACTCAATTATGGTCTTGATGAGGGATGAGTAAAGAGGCACAATGGCCTCCCCTGATCTAGATGTGAATTCTGTCATGATTAGGTGGGCTATATAAAATGTTTTTCTAACCACTTTGGCCACATGGTCGTCAAATGAGAGATTGCTATCAACTTTGGTCCCCATGTCCCTAATTACTTTTTCTGTACGTAATAGATTACCACCTATGTGGTCATTTGTGGCCACTTTGTTTTTGCCAAAGGGGATGACTATACACTTTGTGGCATTTAGCTTGAGGCCATGGCTCTGGCACCAGTTGTCTGTTTCTATGAGGCCCTTTTGGAGGATGGTTGTGTCGGCTGGAGAGTCAATTATAGTGCCCAGTTTGCGGTCATCCGCGAACTTGGTCAGCCACAGTCCTTCCGTGTCGGCCTGTACCTCCGAAACATGTATACCGAACAGGAGAGGTCCCAGGACTGAGCCTTGTGGGACACCACTTGTAACTGGTTTGGAGTCTGACATGGCTCCAGCAATTCTAACCATGTGGGTTCTGTCCTTGAGCCAGTTTGCAACCTATCTAGTGCATAGGGGTGTATATTTAAGCTGGTGAGCTTATCTATAATGCCCAAGTGGGGTATTGTATCGCAGGCTTTTGCGAGGTCCAGTGATATGGCGCACATAATACTCTACTGCAGTGATATCACTGAACTGCCATATATAGCATCTGTCTGTCTATTGGGGGATACACATGTAAATGACCACATATCAGTGCTTAGCCAACAACTGTGTGACAGTGCCTGGCACAATGTATACAACAAACAAGTATACTCAAGCAGTCGGCACACTGTTTGAGGTCCAATGCACAGCCTCACACTGGGTATTTGTATCAAGGTAATGTATGGGGAACATTGTCAACCCATGCAATGCATGCAATGCACAGTACATATTTCACTGGTAATGCACCGTAGTCTTTGTTGCCATAACCATACCTACACCACAGTCACATACAGGGAACCACAGCACAACATATGGCAATGTAGTATGTTTGTATCCCAATACCTGACACATCTTTCTCTGGCCTCACACCAAGGACACACACTACCATGACAGACACAAAGTCATGCTGAGCAATCACACCATTACAGACCTTGCACACAGTCAGTGGCACACTCATTCCACCTCACATAGTTGGTATTGCAATGAGTACATGTGTGTATGCATTGTGTCATAGGCAGGTAGTATGCTATTGGCCCTGGGCCTACAGCAGCATACTGTTATGCTACCCTGCCCCTTGGGACACATGTAATGTGATTGTACTTGCTCCTGTCAAACAGTTACACAGGGTGACTCATATGGCATATTACCTATCTGCATAACATTCAACAGGGGTATGTCTGACATCTACTAATGGGGAGCCTTGCTTCTTAATGCTGGGTGGTTTACTCCAGGGTATGGCTTATTTGTGGGTAGGAACCTGTACCTCCACCATGTGCTCTTTACTGCGGTGCCAAGGATGACAGGCATAGGTCATTTAGGTTGAGGATATTGTGAGGTGTTTCCATGGTTGTTGGACAACTGTTATGGGTGTGACTTAACTGTGTATATCCAGCAGTGGCAACCTCTGTGTAGGTAGTATGAGAGGCACTCTGTCGGTGGTTTTGTCAGTCACTCTGCATAGGTAATGTGTTTGAGAGCATTATCACTGTTGGTTAGGTATGACTGTGTCCTTCTCCCTTTCTGTAGTTGTCATGGGAGGTACATATCGTGTAGGACATTGTGAGGTGTAGAGGGGTACAGTGACCTACATTTCCCTAGCTGACCCACCATTTCTGCTGACACATACCATGTACAGGTATTACAAGACTAATGTGCCACTGTGATAATCAAAGGGGAGGCTATGTACACTTGTTTCCCATGTTCCCTCCTGACACATCTAGTAGTAGGCAGACAACCACATATGTGATGGTTAGTGGTGTAAGTGTTTTGGAATGGGGTATGGTACTCCAGTATTCACACTGGTGTTCAGTCCATGCCTTTGTTACCAGGCACCTGTTGCAATACATCTGCACACATGTGCCTCTCTCAGTATATATATAAATATATATATATATATATATATATATATATATATATATATAGAGAGAGAGAGAGAGATATTCATATACATACATATCTGTAGACATTCATATCTGTCTGTAAATGTGTATGTATCTATATATATCTATATATGTATGTGTCTATTACATATATATGTATATACATATTCTATCTATCTATCTATCTATCTATCTATCTATCTATATATGTCTATTTCTACATCCCTCTCTATCTATGTATACATATATGCATATTATATATAGATACATATATACATATACATATATATATATATATATATATATATATATATATATATATATATATATATATATATATACCTTTTTATTTACACATACGAATACACACACTAACATACTGCTAAACATCCATTACTGTGCAACCTACATTGTACGTTGCACTACAACCTACATTGATATGTGCACATAGCAACCTTCACATACATATGTATGTCCAGCCTTCACTAACAGTTGCAGTATGTCCCCTGCCCTATGCACATCTTCATATATATATATAGATACCAACTGCTAACACATATGGAGGGTTCACAGTATGTAGACTATTAGATTATTAGTTTACATTACCTTTGTTTGTCACTGCTGTTTGTGATGGCTTGCTTCTGGTTAGCTTGCTGTTTTGTATTGTTTTATTTTCAGTGGCTGTCTCTGTGTCTCTTTTTCTGTTTTTTTTTTTTTTTTTTTTTCTCTCTCTCTCACTCTCTCTCTTTCTGTCTCTCCCTCCGGATGTTGCAATTAAAGTATTGCATGTGTGTGGACTGGGAGTACAGGCTGCTTTTGTAGGTATATGCACATGTGCATGTGATGGCCTCTGCACCAATTGTTAGCCAGCATTTACTAATTGCATGCAGCCTGCTGTGTGGTAATTGCAGTTCTCACTGGGATTTCAGGATAGTGCTATAAAATGTTAGGTTAGGTAGGGGTAGCCCTTTCAGATTGTCAAGGTGGGGACCATGCTGGTATGCTGTGGACAGTGTTCTGTGAGTGTAAAGGTTGGTATGTCTCTCATATTTCAGGCTGTGTTGTAGGCACTGAAATGCATGTTGTACTGACACCTGACTATTGCTTCCTCCAGTTTATTCTTAGTGTGTATGTTAACTGACACCTAATAATACTAATGCTGTTTAAATGAGATTATGTGCTTTCCTGTGGGACTTCTGGAGTAACTGGTATACAGCAGTGGCTCTTGCAATTTGTTGCTATGGCTTCACTATTTGGCCTTTACATTCACTCCTTGAATGCATGCTAGGTGTCTTTACTGGAATGTGTTGCTATGGCTTTCCTATTTTTCATTTACATTCAATCCTTGTAATGCTTGCTATATTTCTTTCAGCAGCAATTCCTTATATGTTTGTTGTGGTTTGGTGGTACTGCATGCAGTCTGGTCTGGCCAAGGTGTGGGGCTTGACACCTACAAGGGTATTTTATTTTGCTGCTGAGCAGTAGTGGGGCCTTGTACTTTGTACTAACAGTTATGGATAGCAGGCACATGCAGCGCTTGTAAACTGCTATACTGTCCTTATTTTATTAGTTGGATACCACCTTTGATATTTGTGGTTTGTACACCTACATGTGGGTGTGCTTGTGGAAGCTATTCTACAGCTATTCACAGAGTGTGTGACAGCAGACAGAATGATATGCCTGTGAGTTTGTGATACTTGCAGGCCTCAGATACTCTCGGGTGTATCTTTTATCAGCCTCAGGGAATGGTACATATCAGTGGGATATACCCGTGATATATTTCAGATATTCTGCAGTTGTGACTGTGTGGTATTTTGACCATATGTATTACTACACAATTTCTGACATGCAAGTAGTGCATACTTTCAGTAATTGACAGTTACCATTATGTGGGATAAAACACCTTTCTGCCTACTGTTAGTACATTTCACAGGGAGTCAGTGGGGCACAGTTAACATTTGTTTTCAAATCAGGGACATCCCTGTAAATCAGTCACAGTTGCGAGGTCTGGCCTCTTACCTATTCAAATATGGCAGTGTTTATCCTGCTCTGATACTGTGTGTGGTTTGCAAGGTGCTACTCTCACATTAATACCTACTAGCTACCAATTAGCATGGCTGTTTCTCTTCTCACACTAATGTTATACAAATCTACAAGAATTGACAGTAAAGATACAAGAAAAGCTTTGTGTAATAGCCTTCCTATATTCCCTTTACATTCAGTCGACTATTTCATGATATATTGCTTTCAGCACAAAGCTCTTGTATATCAGTCATGGCTTAGTGGTAAGTCATGCAGACTAGTGTTTCCAAGGTCCTGGGTTCGAGACTGACAGAGGAATTATATTTTGCTGCTGAGCAGACTACAGGCCTTGTCATTCAGAGTGACTAAGGCACTATTAAGCAGTTGAAAGCGGGTTAGCGCTGGTTTGCGTGGAGCTCACGCATGCACATTGTCGCTTAGCTTCACGCACACACGCTTAGCTAAGCGCACAGAAGCGCACACCCGCTAACTACTGCTTAAAAGTGCTTACTCTCGTGCACACCCACACTAATTTCTTTGAAAGAAAAGAAAATGGGGAGATAGGGCAGTGGTGAAAAAGGGGGCACAAAGAGGGTAGGACAGTAGGAAAACAAGCTTGGGATTTGCAGGAAGGATGTAGGAAAGGCCCATAGCTGCCCATTTCTTTATCAGCAACAGCTGTGCATATGTCTGTAATTTGGTGTGAAATTTGAAACCTTCCACCTCTGAGAGAGGGGTGAGGACAACAAAAAAAGTTGTACAGCCAATTGTAATTACCAGTTCACATGTCCAGCAGACATGTCTGCAAAATGGGCAGCTATCTATGGGGCGTAATTTTTTTGCGGGAACAGAGTGCCCTTTTTTATTTTTTTTTCAGGTGAGAGTGGAATGTGAGGTACAGGAAGTAGGTATATTTGGGGAGGTAGGTAGGGGAGATTAACAGACAAGACAAACAAGATGCATACAGGGGTGGAGTATGACACATGTGGGGAGGGGACAATTGATGGGGACGGGTGTTTGGATATCGCGAGCCCATGAGCCCACAGATGTCAACAGTGGAACTGAGATCCCCACCCATGGGCAGTTGCCACTGTGCCTTCACAGCACAGGATGGGGCTGTGCTGGGGGCTGTGTAGGATGGGCAGCAGGCACACCCGTGAGTTGCGCCACCCGAGCCTCAAGCTGGCATAGGGGTTCAAGCACAGAATGCCTGATCTCGCTACGCACCACAGACCGGACACTTTGGAAGGTGAGTGGACGGTCTCCTCCAGCCACGCTTGCAGAGGGGGGACGAGCCCCATCCTCTGCAGTGCTTCCACCCGAAGGTGGCACAGGGCCACTGGAGGAGGTTCCGGCCTGGGCACTAGTGCCAGGTGCACTTGCCAGCTGAGGTGGGAGAGGTGGGTCCGCTGGAACCTGCCTTCCCTGTTGTCCTATGTTTAGCAATATTTTATGACATTTTGGGTTAGTAACAAACAATACCATTCAAAATTAGTTGTAACAGCATGCATCAGTATTCCCATTAACCAAACACCCATGAATTCCAAACATTGAATAGCAAGCATAACACATGCATATTTTGAACAACAGTACACAATCCAACAGCATGCAGGGTTGATTGATGGCAACAGGCCATCAGGTTTGGATATGTGAACAGGGCACATACAGCAACGTATGTGCAAATATGTTTGAACCAACAGGACAAATGTCCATAGGAATTCATTGTGAATACACATACCCAGTTTGTTGTGGAATGGCATTATTTGTGAATATAGGGTAGGGTGAAGAAATATTTCATTAACAACTTCAACTACCTATACATATGCTGTACATCTCTAGTAGCTGCAGATATATATACCCTACAGGTCTTAGTACAGTTTCCTATATGTAACCTTAGGAATGTTGGTGATGGGACTGTTACTGCTACATTAATATACATTGCATTTTTATTCATACACATTTATATCTGGCTGTGTTCAGGTACAGAATCCTGCTACATTTCATTTATATGGCTCTAGACAACTGTGGATGTTCATTATTTCATACAACCATACTATCTCCATATTGCAAGGGTACAGCAACATATCCAAATTGTGGGACAGACACATTCCAGCTTCAGTACTTTATTTCAAACATTTTACTGTTTGGTTGTGGCTGTCTCATTCATTTAATTATGTACTGACTGCAGTATACTTTATTCAGAAGTTATAACAGCTTTCTTGGTCGATTCATACCTCTTTCTCACATTCTCACTTGTTTTATTTTAGCAATTCAAGATGGTACTTTATTCTAGGCGTTATTAACATGTCATACTTGGTTACAACAATCCTTTCCAACAGACTCACTTGTTTCATATGGCAGATTTTCAAAGGGGATGTATTTGACACATGTCTATTGTCTTTAGCTTGTTTATCACAAATTTTCAGGCTGCAGCAGGTTATCTGATATTACAATACAGGTGGGAAATCTCTATTTCAGACTTGTTTAATTTTTATTTCTGGATTACAGGCTGCATCACTTATCTAATCATACAGTACTAGCAGAATCTTTCCTCTAGTGTTATTTGAACTTTATTAATATGTAACTACACTGAACTCTTTTACAAGCTGTCTCACTTATATTGTATAACAATTACAGAAATATAATTACTAACCTGCCTGGTGGCACAACCGCTCCAGCCTACCACCATAGGCTCACCGATTCGCAGAACGTACACCTACAGCTGTAATATAAATTAAGTAATATTGGAACATACATCTCCATAATATCAGGTAGGATAATTCCTTACATACATAATTACATGGATACTTACTCAGTAGTGGGGCGTTGGGCATTTGCCGGGCCTCCTGGATCCAACAGTTCAGTTGGTCCTGCTTTCGTCTCTTCAGGTCCGCATGGTGGTGACGGACCTGGTCACCAGTCCTTGGTATGCCTGTGGCACTGGTGAGATCATGTGGCAACCGGTTCCACGCCTCTGCCTTGTACGCGCCCTACAGAACCTGGCCCCGCATGAGCTGAGCCTCGTGATCGTGGACTAGGAGCCAAACCATGTATTTGGACTCCTCAACACCCCACCTCTGTGCTCCAAAGCTACTAACCTCTCCTACACCTGCCATCCTGACTGCAAATAGGTTCCACACTCAGTTATGCTGTGTATTCCCACCTATGCAGCTTATATATGCCGTTTTTCCCACACTTATCTGTGATTGGCCATTTTGGAGTTGTATCAGCTTAAAAAAACCTGCTTTGTCATGCTTCTATTTCCATTCATTCCGATATATATGCTAATACTGCATTTCTCAGTAAAGCTGTCATGGCTTAGTGCTTCAGTACTTTGACTATGATGCACAGTATCCTGGGTTCGAGCCTGGGCATTGCTTTTTTTTTATTTTACTACTGTCTAGACAGGCTAGGAGGTGTGTCTGTTTAAAGGCGGCTTTGATACAGGTTGCTCAACGTTGACTGCGGGTAAGCCAGTTGGCACACTGCGCAGCTCCGCGCAAACGGGTTACGCTAGTTAATGCGTTATTTGGCTATGAGCATGCATATTACTCTGTGAGAAATGTTGCGCAACTACGGGTACACAGTTTCAGTGTGTTAAAGCGCTGCTCAACTCCGGGCACTCATTTTACACCTGTTAAACCACTGGTCACCTACGGGCAAACATACTCAGCTTGTTAGAGGGCTGCTCAGCTATGGGCACTTATAATTTTTTTTTTTTATTGTGTCAGATTTCTTCATAAAAACATGGCCCATTTCATCAGATTTTACTTAAATTATAGTTATATATATATACATATATGTCAGGGGATTGTTTCGTGCTTATTTCACTAAAAATAAAAAATGATGCTGTTGGGGCTCGAACCGTGACTTCCTCCTCTTTGGCCGACGTCTCTACCGTTATGCTATTGCTGCTGGGCTTATTTTGCATATTTAGATCTTATATGCTTTTTCACTGACTGCTAACTGTGGCTGAGCGAAGGGCACACCCGCGCAAACGAGCACAATTACGGGCAAACATTTTTGGAATTATAAAAAAAAAATGAAACTGTTCATTTTTACATTTTACATTTCAGTTGGGTTTATAGTCTGTGGGGGCATGTGTGCTGTTGTGTTTCTTGACATTTCCACGGACTCGCTCTTGGGAGTTTCCTTTCGGGACTGTGATTCTTCTGGGGGCGTGTCCCTTTGCAGGACTCGCCATGCGGACACGCCCCCTACATTGCTACACGGACCGTGTTAGCCTAGGGTGTGATTCAGCATGCCCTCATGAATATGCATGGCATGCTGACATCACCCCGTTTAACTGCAGCCTCCATGTAAGACTTGCTAACTCTTACACGGAGGCTTCATGAATCCTGCAGTAAGTCTTTTTAGAGAATCAAATTATGTCCTTACATTTCAAACAAATGTTCATATCTCTGGAACCACAGGGATTATGAAAGAAGTATCAATGACAAACTCTTCACCTCAAACTATTTTTATAGTGGGAGTATTCTTTAGGTTCTAGGTCTTAAACCAAATTTTGTTAGTCACAGTAAACATAACTATTGCATTTGTAATATTTTGTAAACAACTTAAAATATCTCAGTAACCACGCAAGCTACATACATACTGTTACCAACAGTTTATTCATCTAGCTGAGAGCTTTGATATGAGACTAAGGATTTCTTTCTGTGTTACATGGTTGTTGAGATATTTAGAAAATATGAAACATATCTATATGAATTAATATCATAAATACAACAGTTAATGTCTACTTACCTGTAGTAGACAGAGATCAAACATTAATGCCTTTGAGTTTGTCACTGTATAAGCTTTACAATGAAATTTGTTAAAACCTTGTACATAGCATGGTTTTGGAATTATCAATGCAAATATGAACAAGCAATATTTAACACATAGAGGCATCAGTAGGAGTTAACTGCAAATGCACCTTGAGGCGTCACTAGTCAAGTGTACAGGGGGGGGGCTTGTCTCCCTGCAAAAAATTATGTTTCCTTTTTCAACTTTTTTTTTTTCCTTTTTTTTTTGCATGCTCTGAGACAGAAGCTTAGCACTTTTGTAGTAGTGTATCAACATGCAAAATTTTGCTCATTTCATGTTGACATTATGCATGTTGACAAATGTGCTAGTCAGCAAACTTAAATAAATATATATATGTGTATATATCCATACATATATTTATATATAGTAATGGTTGTATTGACTGAACAAATTTTATTTTACATGAGTACAAATATTTGGTGCGCCATTTTGTTTATGGATGCAACACATATTATCACTTTGATTCTCAGGCCGGAAAAACACAGCATCTAGAATTTGCATAGTATTTGCTTACAGATTAGCTCGGAAAAATTGTGAGTATGGTTAAACAGACTTCAGCTATGTGTTTGTGATTAAGAACTAGTTTTCTGAAGAGTTACTTTGGCTACCTGATAGAGCCCAAAGCAGTAAGGACAGGGGTATTCACGCAAGACAGAAACATATCACCAGTGTTGCCCCACAGAGTTATGTCCTGGGTGCTCTCCACTTTGTCATAGTCTTCTCTGATGTGAATGCTGATGTCAAGGGACTATGGTTATCTAAATTTGTTGATTCCTGCAAATGTGTGTGTGGGTTGTCAAATATCATTTCAGTATTCAAATTCTCAGATAAGAGCTTTCCAAACAACTGCAGTGTTTCTTGAAGCCAAGAAATACAGAATAGTTTCCTATGACAAATGCAACATTACAACCACTTGTGCTATTGTTAACATTACACTTTTTTCTGACCTTGTCATCATATACTAAGTTATGCTGACAACAAACTCTATTTTGCACAGAACCTTTCTATGGTGTTTAAGAAAAATCCTACTTTGGTATCTCTTAAAAGTTCAAAGACATTATGGCCCCACTTTATCATGTATTAAGTCCATTATTGAATATAATGCCCAGTTTGGACATTAACTCATTATACTCTTAAATCATTTCCAGAAATATCAGTGTGCAGATGTAGTAGTCTTAGCTAGCCTGATTGGTTAATAGCTCTATCTATTCATTCAGTCATATATGGGATTGTGAGGGGTGATCTTTGCTTAGCCGTATGTGGTATGTATGACATCATACTCTTTGAACTACTTCACCGAACTAGTAAAGTTGATAAAACAAGCACTTTCTCTAGAAGCCTAAATTAATATGTTAACAATATCCACTGGTATGATCAGTATCTGACTCAAAGTATCCCCATTTCTGAACTAGTGCCCTTTGCATATCAAAGTCCTGTTCTTGCAACCTTTAAAATCAAACAAAGAACCACTGTTTCATGAATCCAGAACACAGCCTTTACAAGCTGCCTTTAATTGATAATTTAATAATTTAACATGTTCATCCACAAAAATCAATCCAGACTTCAGAAAAATTTTGAGAGTTTTGATTAATTATTACATTTTAAAACAGTCTAGATGGAGGACACTATTAATTTCCCACAGTTCTTGATGATAGAACTGAGTTTCTTCATGGCCTCATTGTCCATAATCTTATTTAAAGTCTCTGAACATAGGCTTTAAACAGTCATTTCTGTTGAATGCCAACTTGTCAAAGGACTATTACATCTACTATGTTCCCTATTTTAGTAACAGAGTGATATCATTTTTGTTCCATATGTTTGATAGGAGTATAGAGAGACGTTCCTACATGGTGGGCCAAGAGGCTTAGCCTTCTTCTAAAAACAAGGGATGTTCCATTTTGTAACTTTGGGCTTGACAGAGCAAACTGTGTGACAACTGACAATGAGGTATAATAGCCCAATATAGTTAGAAGAAACTGCCAATAACAACTGAAATCACCAACCTGATAAATGCAAATGACTTCATAGTAGAACTGGATACAAAACAATTTTATTGTAAAAATAAAAATTGAGTGCTTTCATCCCAATTGTAGCAAGAACTTCCTCAGAACCAGTTAAAACAATTCCATCAAAGTTTTTAATTTCCTACTAATGAAGTCATGTTCTCACTGACCAACAAATTCCATAACATTTAAAATAGACTCAGATTTCCAGATTTCAAGGTCACATAAATGCAAATTTAAACACTGAATAAAAACCAATAAATACTAAACCAAATAAAAAGTGCACCCCCATTTTTGCCAATATAATTATGCTTCAAAGGGAGATAACATATTTTCTGCATACATTTAACCCACTGCCTTGGATAATTTACACACATTTTCTTGATGACATATTTATACTTTGGAACAAGCCTGGCAGTGAAATTAATGAATTTATCAATAACTTGAACAACACTACATCTTTCTTAAGATTTACATTTGCATTTGATGCTTTTAAAATCAGTTACCTAGGTATGGAAATCAGGACTGATTTGGACAACAGTAGGCTCATTAGTAAAATTTAAAGGAACCCTACATACTCGAACAGCCTTCTTCACTACAACAGTTACCATCGTGACCATCAAAACATTGTGATAGTTAAAGGGGACTATGCAAGATTCATGAAGATGAATTATGAGGATGAAGAATTTACGATCGAAGGACAAAAGTTAGCATGCATGTTCCACTGCCAGGGATACCCCAGCTGATTAGTAGAGAAATCTTTTGCTGAGGTAAACACTAAGAGGAAGGGTGCTTTTTACTAACCTTTATTAGGTTCTGAGCAGGTTTTTCCTTGTAATAATGTGATGAATAAAATGATAGAATCTAAGGAGTACAATTATTCCATTATTACTACTTACACAATAGATCATATGAATATTACTGGAATTCTTAAGAAAAATTGGAGTGCTTTTACTTGCTATGAGGGCCTTATTGATTAATTTGGAGAAGAACCCCATGTGGTGTATAGAAAGGATAAATAAATAAAAAAACACGTAGAATCCAAGGCAGTAGCATCTGCATTTTTTACAAATAAAAAGACAGGTACTTTTAAGTGCAACGTCTGTCCACAGTGCAGATATATTTATAAAAAGACATCATTTTTGTGAACAAACATTCAGTGAGAATAACTTTCCACTGTACATGCAACTCCTCTGGTGCACTATATCTAGCCCAGTGTAAACAATGTTGTTGTTTTAATATGGGGAAGATGCAGAGAAGGTTCAGGGATCATATATATGAGCATATCCAAGACAATAAAAATAAGAGCAAGAATAATTCCTTATTTAAACACATTACTGGGCATCCCACCAACAGTGTTATTTTTTGGGGACAGACACTGTTGCAGGTGATCTGTGGGGGGGACCATAGGGTGACTTAATTGAAGAGAAAGAGTTAAGGTGGCAGATCAACTCAATGCACATATTCTCCTTGAGCTCAATCAAAGTCTGTCTATAGTAAGTATATTAAGACTTTGTTTCTATGTGGTATAAATATTTTAAATTATTTCAGTTTGATGATGATTAAAGTGCACTTTTTATTTGGTTTAGTATTTATTGGTTTTTATTCAATGTTTAAATTTGTATTTATATAACCTTTAAATCTGGAATGCTCAGTCTATTTTAAATGTTAAGAAATTAATTGGTCTGTGAGAACATGAGACTTCTTTAGTGGGAAATTTAAAACTTTGATGGAATTGTTTTAACTGATTCTGAGGATGTCCTTGCTGAAATCAGACAAAAGTGCTCAATTTTTATGTATTACAATAAAATTGTTTTGTATCCAGTTCTAAGGGTGTAGCAATTTGCTTTTATCAGGGTCAATGATTTTGGTTGTTATTGGCAGCTGACTGCTGTGTGGTTCCTATAGTTATTAGAAAACTTCACTTCATTTTAAGTGAGTAAAATAACACGGGGAACACTAAAAGGAAAGTTATATGTAGTGTTGTGATCTTCACTGTTTACAATTACTCTTCCCTGAGAGATAATAGTAAAAAGTGATTACCAAAGTTTAGAAAGAGGGATTTTTCATTTTATTTTACATAAATGGAAATAAAATTTGGCACATTGTTTGCATTTGGATGCAGAGGCTCAAGTATTCCTTCTTAGCACTTTATGTATCAACAAGGGAAATTTTTCAATTAATTTTTCATGATTACAAATGTTATTTCTTATATCACTGTTATATTACTATAGAAAATCATACAGCTGTAAGCTGTATTAATCATGGTAAACAAATGTGATTGTCAAAAAAGATGATCATGGAGATGCAGCATACAACATTCTGCTCTTGAGTCTTTGAAAAGTATTATTGTCCCCTAGTGGACTTCAAAGAGTTATACCCAATTATAGGCATCATGAATACTTTATTTTATTCATTGGACAGTATTGTATATAGCATCCAATGGCTGTTTCAAATTTATGATGCAAAAGTACTTCTAAGAGGAATTTTTCAGTTTATTGATATACATTTCAAGCCATCACCTTCTCCAACCATTACCATCTCATTAATCCACATTAATCCATTACTAAATTATACAACAGTAACAGTGCTGCAAAAGACAAAATCTGGCATTGATGAGTGATTTTTTACTCTGGGATACTGTATATGACATTACAAAAAGATTATATTAGCTAGCAGCAATATTTGGAGTGACTGGGGACTCCTCAGGAGCAAAACATGTACCATTTTTTTATGAAACTTCAAGACAGCACATTAATAAAAACATCTAATTTGAATACTGTTTACATCTATAAATGTGTAGTTATTTGCATTGTACCATTTTACAAGGTGCTTGCATTCTAATATCACTATTCATGTTATTCTCAATTGTCCAAGCTATTCCCAAACCATGTCATGTAAGAATGTTTGAGCATTGTATGCCTTCATTACTCTGTATGTTTGACATCCCACATGTGCATATAGTTTTTCAAGACTGCAGTTGAATACATCACATTTCAAATAAATGAGTTATACTGTTTGGTTATACACAGCCAAAGTTTAAATACATACTTAAATGTAGGAACAAGGGCAGTTAGCTTCTTTGTTTAACTCCTTAGTTTCCTTCTACTTAAGTTTTGATAATTAAAGGGTTTGCAATTTACTGCAGAAAATAGTATGCTGACCTTTGTCAAGAAAGGGGATAAATCTGCTAGTTTTACTTCCTAGAGTTTATGGCTAGGCTTGTCCAAACACTGATTAGTACTCTCCTATGATCATATGAACTTGAACCTGTCACATAATGCTTTCATGCAAGTGTTTATCCCCACATTTTATTTTCTATGTTTATTTTTTATACTTGCTACACGTCTGCTGTCCACTATCTTTGTTGTTTACACCTATTTGTTCCCCTTTGTGGTAGTGAGAGTCAGTCATATAAAGCTGCATCTGTCACCAATTCAACCATCAGGGAAGTTTTCTTTTTTATGGAACTAACCACTCCATTGGTGACCAATGTGTATATTTGTACCCAGGACTCTCCTGTCTCTCCTAATAAAAGCACTCCATGCTAAAGGTACACAAGTATCTTCAGCCCACACTGCTGCATGCCCTACATGTCTTTATCCTAAAGGTGCTGGCATTACAGTGGAGCAGACTGTCTCCCTTCCAAAGGACTGGCAAGCTAGCTACAGTCAGTGTCTTCCACCTTTCTTCTCAAGTTCCTCTAAAATCTAACTACATGTCACAAGTTGTCTAACTTCCTGTCTATTTTTTTTCTCATTTCCATAATGGAGTAGGGTGATCTTCCCATAGCTTATTTTAAAATGGTTTTCATTAATTCTTTTATATATTACTTTCATATCCACACATTTCACCTTTTTATTAATTAAATCCATGATTCAGTCTGTGCCTGCTTTCTCCTTATTTGTTCTTTCCCTTCTAATGTTTCTACACCACCTCATCATTTCAGTTTTTCTCCTTCCATTCTGCTCAGCACATTTATTTTCCTAAATATGTCACTCTTGTTCTTCCAACTGTATTATACCATCACGAAAAGAATAAACACCATGTCAAGATGTGCCAACTGAAATCTGCCCAACTTTACTGTCATACATGCAATATTTATTTGCTAATTGTTATTCACTTTTAATGTCTTTTGAAAGACTCTTTAGTTTTATGCTTCTTCTAGATACATATTGCCAGAAAACCTTAAGATGTTTCCTACATTACTCATCAGCCCTTATGTTTGCTATGTCAAGGTGTCTTTCATTCTTACAAATCAAGAAACTTCTAAGTTTCAACAGTTTTTTCATTCATCTCCCTTCACAATTGAATGTTCATCTAAACATCTACAGACCAATTCATCAACAAACTTAACATAGTTGTACATGTATAGACATTACTAGACAGAGATTCAATGTGTTGTATCAAGCTTAGAAGCTGAGGTTAGGGAGAAGCTTGAATTTAGTCAACTATAATGGATGTGAGGTTATTCAAAGTCTTGAATACTGTCATTCCTTAATTGAATTTTCTGTTTCCCCATACATATGCTGCTGTTTATTGAATTCACTCAGACTGATTCTCCAATACTTAAGAGAATCTAATATGTTTCAAACCCTCATTAGGTACTAGTTCACAAACTTACTCATTTTCCTGTTAGGCTGATAAAAACGTTAACGCAGAAATGACAGTTCTAGTATTTGGTAAATCAATAGTGTGTGCTTGACATAGAAATTTTGGATGACAGTTGGCATCATAAGGACTAAAAACTAGACTCATGACACAACCAATACACTGATCCACAATAAAGTCTTCAATAACATCCAATTAACCCTCTCAAAATTCGTCTGGCATCCAAGACCCAGCAGGATAAGTTATCAAAAACTTATATATCCAAAGGACAAAGGTGGGGTGGGCTTGCCTGACTTTAAACTATATTACGAAATTACCAAAGGTAGTAGACTAATTAATATTGCAAATTACAGGGAACAAATCAATATGTGGTGCCCAACCTGGTTGAAATGATATCATAACTATGTTAAAACATTACAATTTAATCCCAAGGCCCTCCCATTTCTAAAGGGAATATCCAGAAGAAGATACAAAATACAAAACGACATATGGGAACAAATTAAAATAACACAAAATCTCTTCCAATCACTAAATCTATTAACTGCTTTTTATACTTTCCAACCATTACACCTTAACCCCAATATTCAACTAAATGAAAAGATGATTGACCTGAATTCATACCCACTATTGAAAGAAAAAACAGTTTTAGACATTTATCTACTTAGGCAGGAATCTATAACTAATATTAGAAACAAACTTAATCTCCCGTCTAAATATACAATTATGATAAGACAACTGAAAGAAGTATGTTACAGATTTTGGAAGGATACTGACATCCCAGATCAACATATAGATACATGTAGAACACTTTGGGATATGATGACACAGAAAAAAAAATGATCTCAAATACCTATAAATTCATTATCTCACTTAGACACACTAAAGAAGCTATCCACTCCAATTACTGGACAAAACAAGACCCTACAATTACCTCCAATATAATTGCATAGGCAATTCAGAAATTTTCCAAAGACATTCTCCTTCAGAAGCTCAGATATACTCAACTTATGATCCTAAACAACGCATATTTTATGCCCACAATATTAAATAAAATGTACAAAGAACTCCCACCTTTTTGCCAATTCTGCACCTCCAAAGAAGCTAGTATTATTCATATATTTTGGAGTTGTAAATGTACATACAAACTTTGGTGTGCCTTAAGAGTCAAATTAGAGAAAATGGGCTATGAAAAATCAACCTTATCCTGGAAATTTGCGCTCTTACACGTACCTCCTATAGGAATGAAGAATAATCACACACACATTCTAGTTACAACATTTATGCTAATAAAATACTACATCACATTAAATTGGAAAGACAGGTCCAAAATAACATGGGATGGATTCAAGCAAACAGCTAGTAAACAACTTCTGGCTCATAAATATTTATGGTATTCCATGAGGAAAAAAAGGACCCAGAAGGACACTTGGAAAATGATATTTGAACTCATTCTGACATGATTGTAACTCATATTTCTGTATGCTGCATAGCTTGATATAGATGAGAACTGTATATAGGTTATTAATGTATATAGGTTTTATGTTTGTAGGTCTGTATATTGTATGTTATTGCTTTATTCTCTGTTATATCATTTTCTTGTCTTCATTTGGTTTTGATATAACCCTAATTAAAAGGAATTGAAAAAAAAAAATAGACTCATGATTTTCTTAGTAGTATATAAGAGGCCGAAATAACACTAATTTTAAATGATATTTAAAATTTCACTAATTTACCTCACCTATGCTTCTTGTTAATATATTTATATGGTTTCTATTTTAATGGCATATTTAGTTAAGTAAAAGCAAAAATGCTTAATTGTACTTTATTATTAGTTCAGTTAATTCCTTCAGATTTATTACAGTGGAGTCTTGACCAGTTAAGACCTATTGAAAGCATGAGTGGAGCTAAATTGAAAGACAATGTGTGAAAAAAAAAGACAGGAAAGAAGAAGTTCATCTGGATGTTATGTGGTCAGTATGAGATGAAAAAGGATAATGACACTGCAGTGGTCCATGAGGAGTCAATGTGCATGAGAGGACCTATGGAGTCATTTTTATGGCCCCATCTCACCGAAAGCTGTCCTTGTTAATTACAGTCAGACATCTGAGGTCTATTTATGGGAACAATACTTGTGACATTTTTCTGTCTAAAGTAAATACCCCCATCCTTACTAGTTTTGGTTCTATTGGATATCCAAATTAAATATTCAGCAATCTAGTTCTCAGTCAAAAGCATGTAGCAGTGGCTATAATAAGCAGGTACACACTGAAGCAGTCTGTGGATGAAAGTAAATGATCTCATCTGTAGTTTGTTTGTGGTAGTGGTCACTAACTTTCTGTAATAGAGCCTCGCCCATCCCAGTTAACCCCACCATTCTGTTACTTCCTGCAGTCCCTCCTTGATTTGAAGTCATCTGCCATTGCTGCTTTGTGGTAATAATGCATTTAGGAACATGCAGTGAATGTTAAATTTTTTAACAGGGACAAATTATTTGAGGAAAAACACAGAACCTGAATGCAAGTAATGTGAAAGTCAATGGGAGGCACACACTAGACCAAATCTGAAATGAAGCATTTAAAAGTGCCATGGTAGCAAATCTTTGTATTTACAGCAGTAGCTTGTCAGTGTACTAGAGGTGGGATCCACTGTTGTTTTGTTGCCAGGCATACAGACCAGTGTTAAACAGTCATGGATGAAATGTTTATGCATATTATCCAACATGTATCAATACACCTGATATGTGCTGTAACCTTGCTTATGATGCTGCATGGCTCTATTATGGCTTTGCATGCCAAGACACAGACAAAGGAAGTCAGCGGTATCAGGAAAGTGTCACATACCCTTCTTGTCAAATCAGCCTGCCTGCTGGCAGACATTATGCTACTACAGCTTCAGATAGTAGGTTGGCATAATGGATAAGGTGTTTACTTACAGACATAAAGTGAAGGATTTGATTCTCACATGGACTAATTGGTTAGGCTTTAAATGGCCCACAAAGGCAGTTAGGCTATTATCAATCTAGGAAAACCTGCTTTTTAAATATGTGAATTTTTGGGTCTTTGTCTTTTCTGAAAACATTTCAAGCCTGCATAATCTAAAGTACTGCTGGTGATTCCTTGGTGGGCTAGGAAAGTAAACTTATATTTTTCTCTGTGACTGATAGAGCTGCTTTCTGTTTTACCTACTCCATTTTGCTTCCTGTTTTAAGAAATCTGCCTTACCTAGTGTTTTTATTCTATGTGAGAGGTAGACACTTAAATTATCTAGACTGCATATTTCACGTTTTTTTTTTTCATTTGTTTCTGGCCCTTTGACTTTTTCTGAAACAAAATTTCAAGCCTGCATAAACCAAAGCACATTTTTTCATTGGCTAACTGTCTCTTGCATGATGCTTAAGTACACACTGAATTTTTGGTTCTTTGTCTTTTGCTGAAAATATTTCAAGCCTGCATAAACTAAAACACTGCTGGTGATTTCCTGCTGGGTGAGGAAAGTAAACCTATATTTTTTTCTCTGTGACTGACAGAGCTGCTTTCTACTTTACCTACTACATTTTGTTTTCTGTTTTAAGAAATCTGTTTGGCATGGTATTTTCTTTTGTTCTATGTGCGATGAAGACACTTAAATTATCTAGGCTGGACATTTTACATATTTTTTCATTTGTTAATTGTCTCTTGAGTGATACTTAAATACCTAATGAATTTCTGGCCCTTTGTCATTTGCTGGAAACAAATGTCAAGCCTGGATAACCTAAACCACAGCTGGTGATTCCCTACTGGGTGAGGAAAGTAAATTATATATTTTTTTGTCTCTGACTGATAGAGCTGTTTTCTGTTTACCTACTCCATTTTGTTTTCTGTTTTAAGAAATTTTCTTGGCATGGTGTTTTTATGCTATGTGAGAGGAAGACACTTAAATTATCTAGGCTGCACATTTTACATGTGTTTTCATTATTTAATTGTATCCTAAGTGATCCCTAAATACACAGTGAATTTTTGGCCCTTTGTCTTTTGCTGAAAAGATTTTGAGTCTGCATAAACTAAAGCACTGCTGGTGGTTCTCTGTTAGTGTTTCCAAACCACTCTCCCCTTCGTCAATGTGCTTTTTAAACCTGGTGACTTTAAGCTGCTCACCCCTATTGTAAATAGAGTTTAATACATTCCTCCTATTCTCCACTGCTATTGATAATATTAAATTATCTAATTGCCTTTCCTTATGCTTGTATTAAAAACTGCATTCTGCCTCTTTGTCTGCTCTGCTGATTTAATTGATCTCAATTCATTTTCTAGCTAGCTTTTGGATAAAGAAGTGTATTCTTCCACTCTAGCAAGCACTTCTTTTAACATCAAAAGGTCAGTGGATATTCCATCTAGAGCACTTGGAGCTAGACTGGTCTATTTAGATTGGGCAAACACATGAGATTACTGCATCAAGAAAATAAGTATATTTGGTGTCTCTATTGCACTTTATAAATTACATTGTATCTGATCACTGCATTTTTCTTCTTTTTTACTGTTGTGAATGCAAATTATCTGCACTTGTTTTCAACTGTATTTTCAGTCTAGATAGTAAAGTCTAGACACAGGCCTGCAGAATCTAGTCTGTTTTTGTTACGCTCAAGCACTAAGCCAGCTATCCTACATTAAGAATCACTCCCCTGTATCCTTGTGGCAAAAGAGTGTGGATCCAGCCTTGTCTGAGCTGAAGATAGCTGGAGGAAGGTTCATTTTATACTTTCTTATTGGTAGATTAATTTAAAACTGTTTAATTCCACCTGTATTTAAGTCTCGCATTTGCTTGTTGCTATGCATCTCACAATGGGGGTTAGTGGAGGACTGTAAAGGCACAAATGCCTTGAAACAAAATTTTTCCCTAGACAACTATCAGTGGTACCATCACAAGCTTCTGTGTTGCACTAAAGGCAACTTAGTTGTGCACTGAACAGTGTTGCTGCACCTATCAGCCACAAATTTCATTTTACCAACCCTTGATTGTACTAGCACAAAAAACAGTCACTCTAACCCATTCCTTTCCTTAATAGCTTGATATTCCTTGCACAAGAACTGGTAAGTCTAGAACACTCCTTTCCATAATAGCTCATATTGTAAAAACCTATGATGGACAAACAATTTCCTATCATTTCTCTGGCCAACATTGACATGGGAATACTGAAGCAATATAGCAATTGCCTCATGTATACTGACAACCATTTACTCCTACAGCAAACAAATGCCCTACATGAGAGATGTAAGTACACTATGAAAATGGAATCACTTCTCTCATGTAACAAACTGGATACCAAACAGGTTGTCAGTGCACACTCTTTACCTCTCACACAAACTAAAGACATGGCATATAGACCCACATATGTGGAGTTACTCACTACAAGTCTACTAAAAGTTCAGAAACTTCCCAACTGTAAACAAAGTGTGCATCCTGTTACAAAAATAGAAAACACTGCATATAATAACACATACAAATGTGTCTCCACAAACAAGCCCCTGAGGCAAAACACCTCTAAATCAAATCTCCTGGTCATAGGCAACTCCATAGTGAGACTCATTAATGTTCCCCTCACCAGGCGGGACAAGGAGAAGGTCACAGTCAGCTGCCTGTCAGGTTCCAGGATCTGTCAGATCATGCATGCACTCAAGTCACTCAACAACAAGTGCTGTTATGACTCGGTCATAGTCCATATTGGGGTGAATGGCTTGAGATGTACCTCTCTGAACTATATGAGGAGAGACATAACTGAACTCTCAGACTATGTGTCCCAGACATGTATGACCCTAGCTTTAAGCAGCATTCTATCTTCTCATAAGATAATGCCACAGTATAAACAGAAATGATCAACTTCAACAATTGGCTTGCAATCTGGTGTCAGTTCAGGGGCATCCAGTATCTGTCAGCCTGAGGTGACATGGTTGACAGGCCACATGCTTTGCCAGAGGTGGTCTGCACCTGTCTCCTCTAGGCTTTCAGATAAAGGCAAAGGCACTTGGCTCCCCTATAGTGCCTTTTTAGACAATGTCAAAACAACAGATAACACCCCAAAATGATTATTAAGCAATCTAAAACAGGACTTAGTAGACCCACTTAGCCCTCATTTAACCATTACCTGAGAACTGGCTTTGTTCCAGCAGCATAGAGAATAGCATCATTAATCCCCTTGCACAAAGGGTACCATCACTAGACCCTGGGAACTAGAGACTCATAAGTTTATATAATCTCATCTGCAAGACCATGGAAAGAATCATCATGGACCTTATCAACAAGGATATAGGTGGCCTTCAAACTCTAGACCCAACCCGATTTCGTTTACTTGAGAGTAGCTCATGCTTATCAAACCTGGTAGACTTCTTCAAGAAAGTCAACAAAGCCCTAGCTGAAGTTAAGACAGTGCATACCACTTATCTTAACCTGGCCAAGGCTTTTGACACAATCCCCCCTCAGGTATCATTGAAAAACTCTCTCAGTTAGGGAAACTTTTTCAGATGATATAAACATGTCATTTGGTCTTGACAAATGTGCAAAAGCAACCTTTAAATAAGGAAACCTGCAGCACCACAAAAACATCAGTTTGAGACAAGAAGGTGATATAAAAGAACTTGAGCAGATGGGAGTGTAAAAATATTTGGGAATTGAAGGGTCAACAATAAAACATGAACAAATACAATTAAAACTTTGGAATATTTTAGAAGGCTTAAATTAATCCTGAAAACAGTGCTGACATTTAGGAGCAAAATTCAAGGTATGAACCAAATTTGCTCTTCCTGTCCTAACTTACAGTTTTGGAGTGACTGACTGGCCTCAAAATATGTTTGATAGGTTAGAAAGGAAAACAAAAAGGATACTTCATGCTCACCAAATGATTTATAAAAATCAGTACATACCAAGAGTATATGTTCCCCAGTCTGAAGGCGGTATGGGCCTCCTTGAAATTAATTACATGTATAGATCTGCAATTGCTGGACTACACATGTATCTGCTGACCTCACAAGACCCAAATATAGTGAAAGTTTTGAAACATGAGGAGAATAAATCTAAGATGACTTCCCTGCTAAATCTAGCAGAAGCATATTGGGGTCAGGCAGAAATGGAAATCAAACCAGAAGTAGACAAAAATCAGAAAGCAACTGAATGTGATAAAACAAACAAAGGAAAGAATATAAGGTGAAGGATCAGATGAGAAGACAAGAAATGTGGAAAATGCATAAAAATTAGTTGCAAGTATAGAAAACTTCTGGAAGAGCCTCATGTTGATCAGGATCGAATGCAGGAATGGTTAATGAGAGGTGAACTCAAACCAGAAGATGAACAATTAATATTGGTGGCCCAAGTTAGTGGGCTACATACATGTTGATTTAAAAAGTCCATTGAATATGTGGGAGAAACAGACAAATGTAGGTTTGTAAAACAGAATTGGAAACAGTTGCACACCTTATTGCTGGTTGTGACATAATAATGGCAGAATCCCTGTATACTTGAAAGGTATAATAATGTGGCAAGACTGTTGCAGTGGGGACTGTGAAAACATTATGGTATTGAAGTGGCTGAAGAACACTGGAAACATGAGCCACAAAGCATCATAGAAAATTATGAAGTCTACACCACAATGGATCACCTATTACCAACAGTTCAAAAGATAGATGCAAGAAAACCAGATATAGTGGTCTATGAAAAGTAAACAAATGTAGCATTGAGCATTGAAATTGCTACTTCCAGTGACTACAGTGTTTTGCGTACAGAGAGATACAAAGTCATGTAATATCAAGATTTGCAGGTGGAAACGAGAGCAATGTCAAAGAAAGATACCCAGACAGTTCCAATAGTAATAGGATGAACAGGTCTTATAAAAAAGAATCATATTTAGATATGTTACTAATACATGTAACTCCATGTGAATTGCAGGAGTCATTACTGGGCATATTGTGTGTGCTGCAAAGACCACTTTTGGCTGACATCAAAGATTGAAATGATACTAATCTGATGAACTTTGATCATACTTTTACTTATGAATGGGGTCCATTTCTGTCATGGTATAGAAACTCTAAAGATTTGAAGAAATTTAAAAAAATTAGGGCTTAACCATTACATCAATAGATGGGTAGCCAATTGGTTTGCTGACAGAACACATACTGTCAAAGTTGATGACTCCACCTCCAGCAGTAGACTCATCACCAGTGGCAAATTACCAAACCAGCACATTTTAGCTTTGTTTCTCAAGTCAGTAAGATAAGCTGCAAACGTTTCTCTTGGCTTTTGGTCCCTTGTATAAAATAGGTTCCTCTCCAATGTAATATTTGTCTGGGGTTACACATTTCTCTAAATTTATGTTTCAAGCATTCAGAGTCCTCCCTAGATTCAGCTTGTACAACAATATGGCGACTTTCCCCTTCTCCTGTATATACTGCTGGTGCATACACAAATGAAAGCTTTCTTTCAATGGCTTCTGACCTGCTAGATTGAGCAAAATAAATGCAAAGAGCACTTTTGGCTGACATCAAAGACTGAAACGATACTAATCTGATGAACTTTCATCATACTTTTACTTAGAAATGGGGTCTATTCCTGTCATGGTATAGAAACTCAAAAGATCTGGAGAAATAAAAAAAAATAGGGCTTAACCATTACATCAATAGATGGGTAGCCAATTGGTTTGCTGACAGAACACATACTGTCAAAGTGTATGACTCCACCTCCACCAGTAGACCCATCACCAGTGGCAAATCACCAAACCTGCACATTTTAGCTTTGTTTCTGAAGTCAGTAAGATAAGCTGCAAACATTTCTCCTGGCTTTTGGTCTCTTGTATAAAAATAGGTTTCTTTCCAATGTAACATTTGTCTGGGGGTAACACATTTCTCTAAATTTATGTTTCAAGCATTCAGGGTCATCCCTAGATTCAGCTTGTACAACAATATGGCAAATTTCCCCTTCTCTTGCATATACTGCTGATGCATGCACAAATGAAAGCTCTCTTTTAATGGTTTCTGACACAGCACAAGAAACCTTTTGAAATTACTGTATTCTGATTGCACTTTGCAAATTAAATGTGCACAGTAAACTCTTTGAAATAATTGTATAGTAATAAAGTATACACTGCAAACACTTTGTACACTCTGAAATAATTTGAACAACTCTAGTTATAATTTGAATAGCTTTGGTCAATGCAAAACAGTAGTGCATATCAAAACATGATCATTTACGAAAAAACATGCAGTTGCCTTGCTATTTTATGCTTATTTTGCCCTTTTATTGTATTTGTTATGCTTGTTTGACTTTAATCATGCTCATTATACTTTTCTTGTGCTCTTTTTTTTTACTTTTAACATGCTCGTTATGCAAATTGGAAGTAACTCTGAAAACCCACATAAGTATTTCTGATAATTCTATCAAGTATGGTTTTGGATATTTTGTTAAATCAATAATGTATTTTGTGCCTTCTGATTGATTAATAATCAGTTTTGTGCTACTTGTTTGATTAATAATGCAGATTGTGCTTTGTGAATGCTTCGTATTGTTTTCTTTACAAAATAAATCATTTTATGTGAGTTTTGTTTACCTGGAGTTTGTTTCTGGCCTATTTTTAATGGTTTGAGCACTGTATCACCCAACATGTTCAATGTACCTAAACAATTAACTTTGAACCTCATGGCTTGAAGAAGTTGCACTCTCTATCCCAGTTCTGACACCATATTGCTCGTCTGGTCAGGATAAAACAGACAGACAGCTGTAGGTTCAGTTCAAGCAGCTTTATTATATACAAACACATCAGGATTGAGGTTTAGTAACTCAAACTTAATTAAACTTATAAACAGTTGAACTACTGCACTCATACATGTTAACACCCTGACTGTTCTCTCAAGATGTCACTGCTGCCTGCACATGCTCTCTATTTATATAAGCATGCCCTCACTTTGAAATTCTTCTTAAAGTTACAACACACATTCTGCTCTACACTTGCTGTCTTGCATTTTCTAATTCAGCAATCAATTAAAAATATTTCATTAGCAACCATCCAGTCCCTCCTAACAGCTATTAAGGCATCCTATCATATGGCGAATGTGTGGGCATCTTCTATTGAATTATATTGTAGTACTTTCCCAAGGATGTACAAATGGATCCACTCTCTACAGCTTCATGTTCTCCTTCTCAGAAAATTCCACTGATTCCCTATTTTCAGGATAATGTATAATTTGTCAGATAAATACCTCTCAGGTATTGAGATAAACTCCTCTGAATTCCATAAATAACACTACAAAACTATCTAGTCTATTTTAGTTTTTATCTCATCCCATGAAAATGTATGTCCCTTTTCATAGAATCCATTGGATTTGTATAAATTTCAAGGCAACTGAGCCTAGTGACCATTTATACTTTGCCAGTATCCGCACATAGGCTGTACTTCCTTCTCTGATGAGGATTATGCCAGTCAGGCTTGAGGTAAATTGGTGAGTGCCTATCCAGTATTTTCCTTCCCATTTGAAGGATAATAATGTACCACATTACTTCATCTACAAAGGTAGTCTGCTCCACGGGAGTGGGAGGCTCAGCATGATGAATATCTCACTCCATTCTGTTTTATTATCTGCTGGTTAAGATTTAGGACCATTTGTTATTTGTAGAACTATTAGAGATGCATGAATACAAGAGATTCAGGAAAACTAGATCTCAAATTATACAGAAGACAAGACATAGTTCTCTTCTCAAAAATATGTAGTATACTGAATAAAAGGACAGTACGTTCTATTTCTCTTGGTTGCCCAGAGCCTTTATGACCATGATCTTCTTACTTAGGAATTCCTGTGGTCTTTCTATTTGTTTGATAAATCTAGTGCAATACATGCTGAAGGGGGAATTGTTCTGAATAATTTACCTAATCAATGCTGAGTATAAGAGAGCAATGACCTCTTTGGACATGGATGATATTCCATTGCCAAGTGTCTGTGCTAAGCATAAAGATTTTCTGAATAATGTTATTACATGTAATCAAAAAACAACAGAAAGACTGGGAGAGGTTATCAAGCCTTTATCAATATTTTTTTTCAATATTTCAATTCTGAGGTGGGGTATTGCCTATGCTGTATGTGGGCCGGGGTTGTCCTTATGTGTGTTATTTGTCAGTACAGCATTTATGCATTGTTTGTCTATACTTTAGAAAAGGTCAAAACATACATGATTTGGCTTTATTGGCCTGAATTTACCTATAAAGAATTAAAAAATAAAATGTTGCTGGCATTCAGAAGCTGACAAAATATAATGTCCTTAAGAGGTCATCTGCATGTATCTTATGGGCCTCCACAGTGAAGACTATAGCTTGGCTGGCTCTTTCTTTCAGTTTTTACTTAATAGTTTGTCTGCATGACCTTTTTACCCTTTGCTTTAGTTTATACATATATGTAGAGTGTAACGGCTGTTTATAGGGTAGTTTGGAGTAAATGAAGTCATTCACTGTCAGGTCCAAAATGCCACATGAATGTGGAAACCATTGTTTAAGTTGATAGTTAAACTGCAAGTAAGATACCATTCAGCTCTGGGCGGAAAAGAGGCATAGCCTGGGGACAGTGACTGAAAGAAGGCTTGATGACAGACGGTGCAATAGTGTTTGATCTCCACCAAGACTGGTGAGTGGATATACTGGGTTCCAGTTTATAACAAGCTAAGAGGATGTAGACAGAATGCTGTGGTTGCTGACTGAGTAGGTGGGGTTTGCAGGTGTTACCTGTCTCTGCAAGAGGAAAAAGTGCAGTCTGATTGTCAGTGAGATGGGAGGAGATTAGAATGAAACTCAGTTCTCTTGTAGAATGTGTGAGTCAGCAGAGGATAAAGAACCAAATTGGCCTCTGACTGGATAAGGGGTGAGCTGTGGACTCAAATTAATGCAGGAGTGCATGGAGTTTTATGGAACACAGTCTCTTTCAACATGCATGCATATCATAAATAAATTAAATTAGATGTATGGCTGGCAGGGTGCTTTTTGCAATATTGGAGGAGAGGTGAAGAGCCAAGTGCATGGGTAGTGGCTGTGGTTGGGAGACTGAATGAGTTTAGTTGTAGACATCACTTATTACCCATTGGTGTGTAAGGAAAAAGGACATCCAAGCAATGATCATGTACTAGTGTGGAGGTAAACTGTAACAATTTTAAAGTCAGCATTTCAGGGCATCTTCCAGTAGCAATCAGCTCTCTCAAATGTGCATCTCCTTTTGCATATAGAAATAAGGATGAAGCAAGGGATTTATTCATTTAGAACCAACATTCTGCATTAACTATCATAAATCTAGTGCAAGTATGAGACATGAGGCTTACACCTTTATAAAATGTTCAATAATCCTTCTTGCAGTTTTTTTTCTAATAAATTGCAATCCTAATGATAAAATGTTGATGCATAATTGTTTACAGGTAAATGACCCAAAGACATCATTATCTCAGTGTATCATGATTAATTTGTTATATTCTAAAATGTTTGGAAAACTGGAAGTAAATTGCATATTATGATAGCAATCTGCACCTAAAAACAATTGCACTCTTCCTTTGGGATCTTATTTTATTCCTTTTTATGACACATACCTATCTGACTTGCCTTTCACTGGGACATTTTCTAAAGAGGTATTTTATATGTCTTGTTCTAAAGCTTCAACTCTTTACTACAAAGTTCCAAGACTAGAACATCTTTTTAGAAATAAAACTTCACATACTTTATTTCTAAGCTGTGAACTTAAGGGCTTTTGATTAAAAGTGTCTATGTAACTTCTTGCAAAGTACTAAGGAAACATTTCTCTGAATTGTCTTCACTAGATAAAATTTTCAGTCACTTTTTATCTTTTAGACATTTTATATTGATGCAGTCTTGGTAGAAATTATGATCTGACCCTTTATTTTCAATTTTCTATTTGAAAGATTTTTTTTCATATTTTATTCTTGTCTGCTTATGTGTGCAGAGCAAACCATTTAATGCAAAAAAAAAAAAGCTTAACATTTTTCTGATCAGAAGTTAAGTATTATGTCTCATGTTTGTTTCGACAACAAAAGACAGTCTGTTTTCATGTGGAGGCAGAGCCAGAAATATATTTTATCACCTGGAAAAAACCATGGTCTGTTGTGAGATAGTAGTTATTATAGCAATAACCCACACCTGGGTGTAGGTAATGCTGGATTTACCCATGGTTGGTGTGGTTTGGTCACGAGGGCGAAGCCCGTGTGGCAAAACAAAGCCAAACGTGGGTAAATCCAGCATTACCCACACCCAGACGTGGGATATTGCTATTATACAATGACATTATTTAAGAAAAAAAAATAATTACTTTTCTTAAATAATGACATTGTATAATGCCTCCTTGCTGCCATTCCACAGCTGTCTCATATTCTGCGGCAGTTCTGATGTACTGCGCATGCATATGCCTACGCAGTATATCAGAGCTGCGGGCAAAAGCAATGGAGAAAGCAAGATCTCCATTGCTTTTTACAAACTGTTTTGCTATGTTAAATGGGTTTAACATAGCGAGACAGCTTTAAAAAAAAGCAACAGAGAATCTCCATTGCATTTTTAAAGCTGTCTCGCTATGTTAAACCTATTTAACATAGCGAGACAGTTTTGAAAAAAGCAACGGAGAAAGCAAGATCTCCGTTGCTTTTTACAAACTGTCTCACTATGTTAAAGGAGTTTAACACAGCGAGACAGCTTTAGAATCTCCATTGCTTTTTTTGAAGCTGTCTTGCTATGTTAAATTCATTTAACATAGCGAGACAGTGTGAAGCAACAGAGATCTTGCTTTCTCCGTTGCTGTAAAAAAAAAGAGTTAGAGTAATGGAAAAAGTCCGGGCAACCGGACCTTTTCCCGTTGCTATAACTCTGATTTACAACGTGCATGCTGACCAATCAGCATGCACATTTTTGAATATTAATGGGGGGTCATTGCATAATACATTTTAACACATTTAATGAATTATCGCTTAAGACATAGGCAGACATACATTCATATAAATTAAAACAAACAGTATTAACATCTTCCCAGTTACAAACATTATACATTACATGTATTCTTTCGCATAACTATCATCAATCTAACATTACATAAATTGCTCAATTCCTGCCTTACCATAAACCTCACTCCTCATCCAAAACATTATTCTGCATGCATTGCTCCAGTAATTTCCATTTTTTTCTATTTAATTTGCTCATACCCTTTTCTAAAGATCCCGCTTCCCAGTTTGTTTATCTCTGTTCCAATATTCAATACTTCAAATACGGTTGGTTTAAACTTTGATTTGCATTTTCTAATTGTTTTTTTTTTTTTTTTTTTTGGCAGCCACAAAACCTTACTATGTCTAGGTAACTCAGATCATATAGCCCAGCTCACAAAAGTAATTTTCTTAGTTACACAGCTATACCTATTTGCGTACCCATTATTTCTGGCAGAGTACTCTGAAGGATATTTTCAAAAGCGTGCCAATTTATTATTCTCCGAAAACATATGTTCCCAGTTACCTCAAAATACCTACAACATTTGGCATCTAATTGGAAATTTTCTTTGGAGTCTCCTCGGGGTATAACAATATTCATGCAAACATTTCTAAGCAAAAATCCTAAATCTTCTTAATTCTTTTGCATTGTCAGGAACCATACATGTCCTCCCATTGTTTCCTTGTGAACTGCTTATCCAGTTTCTCTTTCCAGTCTTTTCTACTCCCTCTGATTAGTCACTATAGTTTCCATGCAATATTCTATGTGTCCCACTAATTATTCTTTTTTTAAGGGCTTCTGCCCTAGATTCAACTAAAAAGTCTGACAGAGCATGTCTTTCTCTTGGAATTCCCCTATCACTTTCTATTTGCCTAAACCCTGATAGCAATCCCTGATAGGAAAGGCAAACTCTAGCTTGCAGTCCAAACATTTTCTTGTCTTGTTCCCATTCTGTTTCCCTCTTTTGTTATTTGCTCCTAATACCTTGATTCCTTTGTCAGTTTTCTCCAGTCCAACCCACTCTTGCCTGTCCTCTGTGCTCCTAATTGCAGTCATCCCTATCATGTTGGTTAGTTCTTAGAATACTTACTGTTACTTCATACATGTTATCCATGCTGCCATTATTCTTAGCACCTCCTCCCATAAGATTGACTTACCTAGCATCTTGCTCTCCCCTTCTAGCAAAGTTGCCACTTTAAGCCCTTTCAGCAGCTTCCACTGTCACTCAATGACTGGTATAGATATCGAATAAAAAAGTGGCATTTCACTATCAACTTCAAAAGCAAATGCAAAGATGGTATGGTTTAAATGTATTACATTGTTAGGTAGATGAAGACACTGGATCAAACATAATGTAATTTTGATGCCCAGCACAAAAAAAATGCATGCTTTGTACTTGCTATGCTATGGTGCCCAAGAGAATACATGTTTTCCTTTAGTATAGACAAAAGTCAATACTGTATATTATACACTATGTTCAGCTTCATTTTATTACCATGGCCATTTAGTCAGTGATAAAATGCAAATGACAAGGCAGTTGGGCAATCGTAACTGAAAGAAATCAACTCTTGCTTTGGAAACTTTAACTCAAAACTGCATGCCCAATATATGGAAAACAGCAAAATATATACCTATCCCCAAGGAGTCAAACCCCAAGCTACCCAGAGATTACCACCCAATATCTGCCCTTCTTACCATTGGGAAAATCTTTTAAAAATGGTCTATAATCAAGTCTCAAAATACATAAATCAATATTGCCTTCTCTTTTCCAAGCAACATTGGTTCTGGTCTGTTCTTCTACTGCACTTTGACCCTTCACTGATCACACTGTTTAGCTATGGCAAAGGTATCCTTACTGGAGCCATATTTATAGACCCTACCAGAGCCTTTGATGCTATTTATCCACCTCACTAACATCAGAATTAGCCCTGGTTTTTATCGTGGATCCAAAACTGCTTATACAACCAATATTTCTCAGTACATTTTAACTACAGTAGATCAGCTACCAATCTCTTACTTAAGGAGTCCCTCATGGCTTTACTCTGGTCCTTCTTTGTCTCAGTTTTTATAAATAAGCTTATACTTGACCTTATGCAACTTTCAGTCTTACTATACTCCAATGACATGGTTATCTTCTGCTCCAACTACACAACCCATTCAATTCAACACAATTTGCAAAAAGATTTCTCAGTAGCAAAACAATATTACTTAACTCCTCAAAAACTAAACCTACCCTCTGTATAACCCCTACTAAAAGGAGTCAAAAAACATAACTCATTTCTTATTCCTGATCACCTTAATGCCATTAACTGAGTTAACACCTTCAGATACTTTGGAGTTTGGCTTGATCCCTCAGTTAACTTCCACCATCATTTTGAAAACACCTGGTAGAAGATCAACTCCCTACTCTTCTGGACCAGCAAAATCTCATTTATCCTCTCCCGTCCAACAAGAAATGTTATTGGCAAAGGGTTTCTTCCAGCCCAAATTGAGTACTGCCTACCTTTTGTAGTATCTGTTTGCAAAAGAAACTCTACCACTATCCAAGCAATTTCCAACTGCATTTCCACTTCATTACCCTTCCCCGAAGTATGAACACTACTGTCTTATATCAGCCACAGCAAACTGGCTGCCAGTTCAGCAAAGAGCTGATCTTCTCCTTGGCACCCAACTTCTCTGGCTCATGAAAGAAAACTCCTGTCCTTCTCTTTCGTCTAACTTCCTTATACATCTTCAGTCATATAATATTTATTTATTTATTTATTTATTTAGTTATTTGTCTTTGTTTACTGGAAAGTCTGACTGGGTAATACTCATTCTCAGCAAAGGCCAAGGGAGAAAAGCTCCATTTGCTCACATTGCATTATACTAAGTTACAGTTAAACACAGAGTAGTTCAATTTTTGTTTCCATTTCATTAAAATGGATCTGACTAGCTTGTCTGCTAGACAGCTGATTTTTTTTCTCAGGATTTGCTGCTACCAAAAAGTGATGCAAAGCCATCTCCCATTGCCATAATCTCATAATCTCTCTGGAAAGGAGGTAAGAGATGTGACCTCCCTGCTTGTTTATATTCCAAGCTACTGACATATTGTCTGACTGTATACAGATTTTACCCAGAGGAAGGAAGTTCTGTTGTGCTCACAATGCTAAAACTGTGCTCACTTCAAAGACTGTTGATGTGAAGATTGTCCACTGTGTCTGTCCAGGATCATAATGCCACCAACACAGACAGCAGACATCTATGGTAACTGCTGCTTCCCTATAGGCATGGCTGGGGAGACTACCTACCAATCCAAATGTTGCCTGTACATTTGAATGAGACACATGGAAGTGTTGAGCAAACCTGATAGGACCACTGGAAAAATTATCATACACTGGAGTATCCTTCTGTAGAAATGAGCCTGGGGAACCATCAGAACAGATAATGCCATTAGGTCAGGAACTCTCAGAAGTGATAAAGCTAGAGATGAATGGCAGTCTAGCACAGTCTGGATCACATTCCTTAATGAGAGAAGTATGTTTGAAGGTAAACTCAATGTGCAATTTCTTGTGTCCAGATGGGAGCCCATGAGCAATATGGATTAAGTGGTTTGCAGATGTGCTGACTGAAATGCCTATGGATAAGTAGATCTCTAGCAAGTAATTTCTGGCTTCTAAGAGGAACTCCATCAAATAATCTTATATACATATATATATATATATATATATATATATATATATATATATATATATATATATATATATTATAACATATGACCTTCAATCATAGCCTCTCAGGATCACTCTTGCAAGCACCTAAAACCAGACATCAAACCTCTAAGCAGTCGCTTTCTACCCTTTGACCTAAATTCTGGTGGGATCTTCCCTCAGATCGTAAAGACCTATCTAACCTCTACCTCTTTCATGCACAACTTAATGACATTTCATGGCACAACCTGCTTGTAAATGCTCTGTTTCAGATCATATAACCTAGTCTCTCTAATCTCCAACACATACTGCCTATTATTTTCACTATAGCATCTCCTGTCTAACTCATAACATATTTGTACTCTATGTTATGGAAATGGTATACATAGTGGTTTCTGGTGATTACCTTCTTAAACAATTTTCTCTGTGTTATATTGACTATTACTTTGTTTTTAGTGTGTCCTTTTAAAAATTATTTCTTTTTTTTTCCACTTGATGTGTGTTTACAATCTGGGCTGAAACTGAAATTGATCCAATAGCATCAGTGTTCTGCCCCCATTAAAAATGTGTATACATAATTAAAAATAATCTGACAGTGAGTTATATGCATTAGTTCGGTGGCAGAAAAGACAAAAAAAAAAGACTGACGTACCCACTACACAATGATGTAAAATTTCAGGCAGATAAGCAACCTGTGTTATGCTGAGGAGGTATGTCATACCTTATTGTGTATGCCATTTCAGTCTGAATTTATATATCTTGTATGATAAATTGATCCTCACCTCCTAAAAAGAAAAACATCTTACAGCATAAATTGTTTCTATTGTTCATGTAAGTGCTCACATTTTGGATATTGT
Organism: Protopterus annectens; assembly: GCF_019279795.1. NCBI lineage: Eukaryota > Metazoa > Chordata > Ceratodontiformes > Protopteridae > Protopterus > Protopterus annectens. Next base: position 565,706,005 of record NC_056737.1, read on the forward strand.
CTGCAATCTTGCCTTTAGCTTCTGTTAAATAAAATAATTAGTATAAGATTTAATCACTTTACAAGTAGATATTTACCAGTGATTCGTTCTGCATATAATGTGTAGGTGCAGCTATGTAATTGATGGAAGGATGTTTTCACAGATCATCCATGGCAACACGCTTACATCAAAGGGTAAAGTGCTTTATGTGTTTAATGCAATCAATGACAAAGAAAAGGTAAGGGGGAGGGAGTATTTTTTCCAAGCTCCACTGTGTAGGAGGTCACTGATCAGCATATACAACATAAAAAAGAACCAAATGACTGATCACAAGCTGTACTGTTTTCTAAATGATAGCTTCTGAACTGATACAAGCAGTTCTTTTCAAATGTAACAATCTGTTATTGTGTTACCATGAAATGTAGTAACTTATAACTTGTTCCTACCCAAAAAAAAGCATGACAGTTGATAAGCTGTCATTAAGCAATCACTTCCAGAGAGTTTCGAGTGGAACCAAAACAGCATGCTGCTTGGGATACCAAACTGCCTCTTACAGATCTGAAATCAAGTTACCTAAGGATGATCATTAATGTAAAGAAGTTAGTTTACAGATAGCCTCTTTCTTTTACAAAATTTATCTGGAACAATAGCATGTTCTTTATCACTTTATTATATTCAGTATGTCTAATATGGCTGTCTTAGACTTTGATTTCCATTTTCTAGTAATTGTTTTCTTGGCAGCCACCAGACATAACTCAGCAAGGCCTTATTCTGTCTAGGCAATTCGGAACCTGTATCACAGCTCAAAAAATACTTTCCTTAGTTGCACATATTTGCTCACCCAGTATTTCTGACAGAGTAGTCTGCAGGGAATTTTAAAGTCTACCAACTCATTACACACCCAACAAATATGCTCCCAATTATCTTTTTCTTCCCCATCACATCTCCAACATGTGCAATCTACCTTATACTTAGGAGTCTGCTTGAGGTATAAAAATACCTATGCAAACACTTCCAAGCAAAATTCCTAAAATTTTTATATTAAACCAAAACGTAAAAAGGTCACACAGACAAACCAAGTAGTAAAAACTACAAGAAAAAACCTAGGCAAGCTAGAGTTTTCACTGTGTGATACTGAAAACCTCCTGTAATAGAGGCTCATGGAATAAGATCCCTTAAGGAGCTCAAGTGTTTCAGCCATATGGCTTCTGAATGCTCATGACTTTTTCCTTTTTAAGTCTTTATGAACAGATTCAGGCCAACAAAGCCAAACACCACTAGCTGTGGCCATGCACCTATTTCCTGAAGGGGTCATTTGCATGGAGATTCAGAAGCCATATAGCTAAAACACTTGAGGTCCTTGAGGGATCATTTGCATATATCCCATGGGCCTCTATTACAGAAGGTTTTAGGCATTATACAGTGAAAAACTATAGCTTGCCTAGTTTTTTTCTTGTAAATCTTTTATATTTGATTATGTATTTAGGAGCAGTACACATATCCTTCTATTGTTTCTTTGTGAATTGCTTAACCAATCTCTCTTCCCAATCCTTTCTAACCTTCACTGATTGATTCCCATAGTTATTATGCAATATTTTATAAGCTCTAAAGACAGTCAGACATAAGTCACCCTGACTATGATGCTGGGGACTTGTTTCTACATGCATGTGCTTGATTGTTGTGTTAGGAATGAGGATAGTGCCACTCACACATAACCACAGTGCTTGGGGAGGCACTCAAGATTGCTGCATTTAAGTAACTTTAAAGTTTCATGAAAGTAATTCCATATAATACTAGGGCTGGGATTCCTGCTAATATGGCATTTTTTTAATTTGTTAATCACATTTTGAAATTGCCTTAGCCTAGCAGTGCCTGCTTAAATTTTGAGAGGTAGAAAAGCAGAGTAAGATGTGGATGGGACCATTGTGACATTCATGGGCAGATCCTTCCAAATGAGTGAAAAAGGCTGTCTGGCAAATGGACATACTTGGAAGGATAGGGTATTAGCAATAAAATCATCCTCAGTTGTGATTGCATATCTCCCATACAGAGAGCATGATGAGTTATGAATGGACATAATATTTTCAGTATGATTAATCAGCATTTTGTATGTATGGGTTAGGGATGTACATCTGGAGCTTGGCTCACCATGAGGTTGGATTTCTCAGAAACACACCTTTTGCACTCACAGTCAGTTGCGCTTGTGGATGCTATGATATGTGGCACAGAATGGATTCACAAAAGTGTTCTAACTGCATAGTTAGGAAATATAAGCAGGCTTCTGATGGTAACCCTTAGTTGTTGTTGTGACTTTCGACTTTTCCCGGTTAGGGGTCGCCACGGCAGAACTCCGGTCCGCTAATGATTGGCAGTTGATTTTTACGTACCGAGTTGCCAGCCCTGACGTAGAACCTTCAACGAAGGTACGCCCATTCATGCATGTCTCCACGCAGAAGACGCTCTAACTGAGAGTTGAACCGGACAGCTTCTTACTGTGAGGCGACAACGCTACCACAGCACCACCCAAGAAAAATTATTTTAGTGGTCCCATGACCCACTAGACAAAGAAGGTAGAATCTGTCTAGTAATATTTAAGTCAGACACCTTGTTACCTTTTATTGAGTTCTGTTATGTAAACACACACATTTTAGAGACCAGTGTGACATATATATTTGAAAAAAGGTTGCTAAGCATTTTTAGTAAAGGCATGTTCAGTAATACATTTAAATGTTTCTTTATTTAATATTGATTCGATAAGGCTGATGAAAGTATTCATTACTAAGAACTCAGTAAATGCATTGCCTTTGACATCTTTAATGGAAATCAGGAATACATTAGTATCCATGTTACTGACTATGGCAGAAATGAGCATTGGTTTGGGTTAATGCATATCCCATTGATCTTATGGAGCTAGCCTCAAAGGAATGTAGAATGTGAAATGCCTAATAGACACTATCTGTTTATTTTACCTAGCAGTGTGTATCAAAGCATCTAAGGCAGCAGTACAGTACCCACTAGATGTGATGCAAAAAACTGGCAAACTTACTCAAAAATACTGAGGCCTAGTTCTTAATTAGAATCACTACACACCACATTCATATAACCATTGCACATCACTATTGGCTCTCAAGGCTATGGAGGTTGAATATCGTTACTGCGTTTATGCGTGTTTGTGTGTATGAGAGAGAGTGTCTGTGTGTGGGTGTGTGTGTGTGTGTGTGTGTGTGTGTGTGTGTGTGTGTGTGTGTGTGTGTGTGTGTGTGTGTGTGTGTGTGTGTGTGTGTGTGTGTGTGTGTGTGTGTATGGAAACACAGGCCTAGACTGTCTGCTGGGAAGCCAGTCAGTTTACTAGGAGATGTGATATAACACTTTTTAATAGATTGTGACCCAGAAGTGGGAGTGGTGGCAGTCTCTGATGCATCGAGCAGAGTGTAACAGCTTCACTGCTTTGTGCAATAATGTGAGAGCGAGAAGGTCATAAATGCTCATTTGCTGCTAAACTTCATGGAGGTATATTGAGTTTTCTGATCTTACAGCAGAGACAGTGAGAATAGATAGAGGGAGCTATCATTTAAAAGAGTACATGAGCTGTATGCAGATCCCCTTCCATTTATTATTAGGCTGGGTGACCAGGTAAGTGGTTGCTGTCAGATTCAGATGTAGATAGGAGAAAGCTTTCATTCACTATCTCGATGGACATGTTAGTTATATGACTCTGATCAGACTGAAAAGGTGGGAAGGCAGGGAGCTGATCTCCGTCATATAGGATGAAGTCTGAGCCCTAAAAAGAGCAGGGTGAAGGAGGTGGCTGCCCTAGGCAAAAGCTGTTAGGAGATGTGATTAACAGGTGTGAAGTTAGAATCAGAATTCATTTCTGAAGATGGGAGAACATTACTGCTTCAGAAGTAAATGCTGATACTGCATTTGTGGTTACAAGGTTAACACTGAAGTGTTGAATCTCTCAGTGGTAAATTAACTTCAGCAAGCTGCTTGTTACATCTGTAGCAGGAAAAAGAAAGACTGAATAAGTGAAAAAATTAACTTACATGTATCAAGTCTGAGATGGCCATTTCCGAGTATATTTCTTTTTCTCTGACATATGATGATCTCAGAATTAGTATATATATATATATATATATATATATATATATATATATATATATATATATATATATATATGTTTAGGGGGGATGTGGGGTTAACTCCCACATCTGAGAGTACAGGAGGGCGTACCCCCTGTGAAAAAGACATTTAAAGGAAAAGACTGACATAAAAGATTCACTCTTGTCCTGTATTTCTGATCTTTTTTTTCAGCATGTCTTCACTTGGCATTACAAGTGCTAATATTTCAATAGAGGAACTTCTGACTTTTATGCTAAAATACTATTTATTATTCTAGCAGGTCAGTAAAGATTACAGATGATCCATTTGTTCTCTGTGCAAGTCACTGTCAAATGACCCAATTTCACCAATCTGCATTATTCAAATATATAGATATACAACATATGTGCAGATAGAAAGTATAATCTTGAATGTGGAAAAGTAATCTTAATTATTTATCTAAATTATCAGATTTTATAATCACCAGATCCTCCATTTATATTTAAAGATTTTTGACTACTGAAATGTTTTTTTAATTAACTTCAAAATTTCATTCATTCATTCATTCATTCATTTTGGTATCACTTTAACCTATTCTGGGTTAAAAGTGAACCACGACCTGTCCCTACACTCAGTGGGTATAAATCAGAGAACAGTTCTGAATGGGATATCACTCCATCTCAGGACACATACACATGCAAACATACTGCTCTCACACTGACAGGTTGTTTGGAGGATGAGCAATTAAACTTCAGCAGGCATCAACAATACTGTTCTTCATCTAGCAAAAACAAAGATCCAGATATGATATGCAGATAAGGCAGTCCAAATGTTTGCTTTGTACAAAAAAAAATGTCATTGAGCAAGTAGCATTTTATCAGTATTTTTAAATCAATCAAAACATTATTAAAATTCAATAAAAACACATCTAAAAGGTATTTTTGCATGCCATACCACCCTCACTTAAATAAATTAAGTTCTTTTTCACACAATAATGGAGAAAAGTGAAAACTCTTGACTTCTACTGCATAACAGTCTCACATAAATAATTAGACTGGTGTAAACAATTGTGATAGGCCCTCTTTACCAGCGACCAGTAATCAAGGAGCCTCAATCCTCACCACTGACACCGGTGAGAGACCGTCACTAAAACGGGTAGTTTTGCACAATAATTTCAAAAGCAACTCTCTGTATCAAGCACAATTTCCACCAAGAGCAGTTCCAAGTGAAGGGCACACCCACACCTGGGTATTTGATTTTCACACACACACACACACACACACACACACACACACACACACACACACACACACACACACACACACACACACACACACACACACACACACACACAATATTCCTGGGAAAGGCTGGCACAGATTTACTAACTGAGTAAAATCAATACTGACATAAATGGTCCAGTAACCAATAACCCAAGCAGCAAGGATTTTCAAAGTAGCCAAGGCATCACTAGAATAAGCACAAACACTCCCAAGATGTTAAAAGCAATCTCTAAAAGACAAACCACAATAAAAGGTGCAAAACATTTAATAATAAATAGTAAAATAAAAAAACATGAGATTATTAAATATTTAAGTGCAATAAACATCAGAGTTTCAGTCAGAGGAGAAATAAATAACGCAGTTGGACAGATGCAAGCAGAATGATACAGAAAAAACAATACTTAGCTAATCTCACTGTAATTCCTGACTGTCTAAAGAAGAACTGTTCCATATCTAACTTAATTAATACAGCAATGCAAGTTTAGCTGCTGAGTTGCTTACTTCCACAAGGCAAGGTGAAGATCTTCCCACTTACACTGATCTAAATTATCTGACTGTGATAACTGTCATAGATTTTTTATATATATCAGGTTCCAAAGAAAAAAAAATAAGCTGATATAGATTTATACATATATATCAGATTCCAAAGAAAACAAAACAAAACAAGCTGATCTGTAAGTTCCATCCCCTCAGAGCTGGTTATAGAACAACATCACATTTGATCGCATGACTCTGGTAGAGAACACACTCAGAGCTTTTCTAGGATCTGTTGCAGTAGTTGAAAATTACAGAATTATCTGTTTAAACATAAACATTTAATCAGTTATAATAACACTGCTGATGCATTTTTAACATAAGCATCTGTAGAGGTCAGTGTGATTACCACGACAGAAAATTATTTGCAAAACTATTTGCAAAACTCCAGCTAACTATGCTGCCATATGTTACATGTGCACTGCCCTATTTTCTCTGGTACAGTTGGCAATACCTCACATCATCACAACAATTTAAGTGTATATTTATTTGATGAATTTTAATAAAGTAAATGTAATCTAAGGATGGCCACTAAAATACATAAGTAGATGAGAACCATTTGAACTATTTTCCTTTTTTTTAAATATTAGAACAAAAAGTGCAAATGTGGTTCTGAAACTTTACACAATATCATCTGAGTCCTATTGCTTATGAAATATATTGTATTTATTCTGAAAAAAAAACACTAATCAAAATGGTTTAAAACATTTTTCAAAATGAAATTAGCTTCCATCAACTTGGTGTCTTACCAAGAGCTTACATCCACTGTGAGTATGTGTGTGTGTGTGTGTGTGTGTGTGTGTGTGTGTGTGTGTGTGTGTGTGTGTCTGTTTGTGTGTATGTAAGCATGCTTACACATTTGTCTGCATGTGAAACACAGATGTAGTTAATGTTTAATTGAGACAGATGCATGCACATTTCCACTATTTGTGTAGCATTGTTGTCTGCATTGTGCTTCTAGCACTTATAAATAAGCTTTCCAACCATATAGACCGGGCATATGAGACCACTTTGCCTTTGTTCGGTGTGCAGCCAATAATGTTCTGGCATGACATAGTCTAATGTTCTCTTGCACATTTTTTCACTCTAAAACATTTTCTCCTGAGGGACAAAATAAGAATTCACAGTAGTCAAAAAAGGAAAAAAAATAGTAAAATAAAGGAAGATAATTTAGACTTGCCCAGCAACTTTTTCACTCATCAAATGTAATAGATTTAATCTCTGCTAAGCCATCTTCTCCACACCTGAAATATTATTTTTTTCCCTATAACTATATAAAAAGGAAAATAAAGTACTTTCCTGACTATCCAATTTTAAAAGCATAGAAGGTAGTCAAACACTGAGTGCATGTGGTGCAGGTCTCTGGAATCTTATCAAAAGACAAGACTGAGCTATACTCTGTACAATAAGAATCAGCCAAGAAAAAAAAATCATTGAAAAACACATGAAATATAAAGTCCAAGTGCTTTTAGGCTACACAAGACCCAAAGTAATTTAAAAACTGTAACTTAGAACAAATTGCTATGTAAATCTAAGATTGAAAATGCAGCACATCAAGCAGATTACCTAAATCAGAAAATAAAATTGAGATTCATCAAAGCAGACAATAAAATTCAGCATGAGGCAATGCAGAAAACAAAAAAAAAAACAAATATGTTATCAATTAAACTATATCAGAGCCAGGGGTGAGTCCATAGGTAGCTCTTAAAGAAGTTTAAGTGTTCCTTCAGTTTTAGTGGCAGACAAGTAGAGTGGAGTAGAATGGAGTAAACTGGAAGTTCTGGTGAGAAACTGAAGTTATCAGTAACAGAAAGGAGTGCTAGATTTCTTATGAGAATTAATTTAGGAAGTCATTTGGTGAAAGAGAGTTTGATGGTTAGATGAACACATTATGATGTCTTCAGCCACTTGTTCTTTATATTTTCTGCCACCTATTATATTATACTTTATTTCCATAGGGGTTCAGGATTGTTATATGAAATTTATAGATACTGAAGATGGATATCCTTACATCTTCTTATGGCTATTTTTTAAAAGTTTATCAGGTTGATGATTTTATCCCCATTATCAGCAGTTGTCATTTTTTTCACTTTTGCCTTGCTAAATCTCTGCTCTAAACAAAAGATTTTTTTAGAATTTGGTAATCTGCAGATTAAGATTGGCTTTAAAGAACTGACCGATGACTAGAAATTAATAATTTTGTATACAGATATTTTGAAATTAGATTATGTGTAGCTTTAAAGGGTTTAATAGAGTGAAGTTTAGATGACCAGTTAATGATAATTCTGTCTTTAGGTCTGTTAATTTTTAATCTGTATTTTGAAATAATTTGGAATTGTAAACATTAAAAGTATGGGCCAATGTTTGCAAAAAGACGGGGAAAGATGTTCATGGCCAAACTTCGTTACCAAACCACATTCACCATGGAACAACACTTTCCCTCTGTCTTCAGATGCATGACATAATTTGTTAAGAATTTTAGATCATTAGTCATGTTTGTTCTCAGCACATCTAGTAATCATCACCTTTAATGCCAGACACTACATTTAAACTTTGAGCTTCCAGACCATAATCACAACATCTCTGTTATAGTAATTATGGTGTTGGAATATCAATACTTATATTTTCAGGGATCTATAACATCTGTCTAGACTTTTATTATCTAGATGTAAAAAAACATTCTTTTTCCTTTACTTTCCTTCTCATCCTTGTAAAATGCCAGTACTAAATACATTAGCTAGTCTGATTTTAGTCTCCCTACAACTCATTTTTCTTCATTATAAGTGGCATTTGTCAGAAAGTATCCAACTAGATTTTTATGCCCTAGGGCTTAATTATATCATTTACTAAAATGGTTTAAATTGCAAGGTGTATAGGAGCTAACTGAACATATTCGAGACAATTGCTTTAATCATTTTCTTTGAGTCATATATAGATTTGTTTCTGAAAAGCATGCCAGTTATAAACACCTTTTTTTTTCTGCAGCAACAGTGCACACTGTACCATTCTCCAGTCTAGCTAAAGCTCTGTCACTTCACCCCTAGTATTACACTGTAAAGATGTATTAGGATCGGCCATATGAGACCACAGAAAATTATACTTACCAACCAGTCTTAAGCAAAATAATATAAATCTAAAATCATATTTTTTCTTTGCTAGCATTTTTTTTCAGAATGACTACATACTACTAACTGAGAAGTATTCCAAGTGCAGAGTAAGTATGTTTGGTAATTGCTTTACAGGATTGCCAGAAACTAAGGAAAAGTATTTAATGCATGCCTCAGGTGGCAACTACTAAAATGTAAAAAGTTATTTTTCATAGTTTCATAGTTTCATAGTTTAGTACTAGGCTATCTGCCCTGGGGCATTTGTAAGCCTAGCCATAGTGATGTGACTTTTGCCACCCCATGAAATAGTACAAAAATGCGCAGAATAGATTTAGAATACTGTGCCTCTGTCTAGTAGTGACACAGTGAAGGTCCCCTTATATAATAGAATTAGTTTAGCCATTTAGAGAATGGCTTTCTAAATAATTTAGGAAATTAATGAATCATTCATCAGCTTAAGTTGTCTCCAGATCTAAAAAAAATCAATATTAAATAATCCAGCTCTCCTAGTTAATGTACAACAAAGATATTATAATTGAGATAACATGAAAAGTGGACAACATTATCATATATACTTGTCCAGACCACAAAACAGTCATCTAGGAACCTTCTCAAAACATTCATATCAAGTTCATTGTTATAGATGTACTGCACCTCACATGTATGCTGTAAATAAATTGGCATAAATTAGTGTGAAGGCTGCACACATAGCCATAACCTTCAGTTGGAAAAAACAATCTTTGTAAAAGTAAAACCATTCTTGGTAAGCACCAGTTTGGTTAGTTGAATTAAGAAATATTTAAATTCAGCTGTGTACAGGTCAGCAACTTCCAATGAAAATTATAAGTTTTCCAGAACCTTCTAATGGGGTATAGAGTTATACAATGTCTGCACATCAAATGTACAAATATGCCATTCCCAGTCAACATGCATTTCACAGACACTATTAATATAATCTGTAGACTCTTAAATTCTGGAATGAATAAACCCAAGTAATATCCGTAATAATCATTCAATCCCAAAATACATAGTGAAATGGGGAAGTTTGAAAACCATAAATAATAAAATGTTTATTACAATATGCCTTTAAAGGAATATTTAGAACTGAAGAATACATGTGTGTTAACCCTAACCCTACACATTACATTACTAGAAACTCTCTAACAGTATCACTGCCAAGACATTCGATCTTATTTTTTAGCTCAGGTTTATTGGTAGAGGGCTTTTTAGTGGGAGAGAAGTATTCCGTGTTTTGTGTTTTTTGTGATTTGCTCTTATGAGCCATTCAGTGCTTTGTGAGTTTGTGTTATATGATTCTCTCTTTTGAGTCTTCTGCCTTTCATGACATAATATACACCGCTCTCTCTCGCTATACATGTATATATATATATATATATATTTAGATATATATACATACACATCAGAGAGAGAGAGAGAGAGAGAGAGACAGTGTATATGTCTGTGTATGGGGGTGTCTATTCTTAACAACAGAACTCTGCTCCCAGTAAGTAAATACTTAGCAAATACTGATTTTCTAAGCATGATTATGCATCATTTAAATGATCTGGTATCGAAGGAAAATGCAGTATAGTATTAAAATAACTATATTGTATAGTAACAGAATTATTTATTTATTTTAAAAGAAGTGAAAGCAATTGTATGCTAAAAAGTCCAGATTTCCCCTTTTTAATCATTTGTAAACGTACATGTAGTACTGAAAGTAGATGGCTTTTCGTTTCTTTTTTCCCCATTCACAAGTACTGCCTCCATCCTCATATAGTTGATTGTTACTCTGCTTTCAATGTTAATAGATGTCAGAGTACTCATTTTGAAAATAGCACATCGTTTTTTCCACATTGTCTGACACAACTAAATAAACAATGAAAGGCCCAAGTACCACTAAAGAATGTTTTAGAGCAAAAGTACATTCAAATATGGGATAGCAGACTTATGAACACAAACATGAATCTGTTGCATATGCTTGTTCAGCCATTTACATTTTAAGCTGCTTTAGTTGGTCATCTTCATTCTAACATACATCAGAATGGCTGCTTTAAAGAAGCACTTGTTTAACCTCTGTAGTACCTTTTCGCCTGCTTCTTTTAGTAGAAATCCCAAAGGTGAAAAGAAATGCTTAATGAATTCGTTCATTGATTTTCCCTTTCCTTATGCACTTCCTTATTTACTTAACCTTTATATGAACTCATCTTAAGCTTTTTTAGATTTGATTATCAGGTATTTCACATGACTTTTGATGTCAGAGTAATATGACCTTTCTGTTTAAGCAAGTGTTGATCTGTTTGGGTGATCTCCTTTCACCACATCAATACAGTGTGAGATATCACTGAAACTGTTTTTTTTTTTACCTGACTTAACTATTTTCTCTCTTCAAATCTGCTAGTATAACTGCAATAAATTAATTTATTTATCATGGTTTTCTTGTATTTCCCTTTAATCCATAGCAGCAGCCAGTATGATTTTCAGCTGTTAAATATTTTCACCTCCAAAGCATGCCTGTGTAATTGACAAGGTTTAACTAAATAATGTTCAAATTACCCCTGCAATCAGCATTTTGAAATCCTGTTAAGCTCTGTACAGAATTTCTGCTCCTTTTCCATGCACTACCAAATTGAATTTGCTTATCTAATCAGTAACCTGTACGTATAACATGTAACATTAGAATGCTGACAAACAACAAAGTCAGTCTTCACTAGTAGGAGTGTTTAATTGTTTTGCATCATAAATTCTACATGTAACAAAGCTTCACTGAATAGTTCGCTCTGTCTCTCTATCCTGCCACTGCAGCTATAAATTACTGTACTATATAGTCACGCTGTGTGGACTTTTCATTCTTCTTTCTGCAACCTTTCCATTTTGCATATCTCCTGTTTTACATGTGAGTAAAATGAACACACAGGCAAACATCTACTTCCACTCTGGTAAATAAAATCTGCCTCACAGACCACTACTTGCTGGATTTGCTCTCATGTGCACCATACTTGTCTATTTGAAAACTGCTTCTTACACTGCTTAGGCTCCTTCAGAAGGGGCTCATTTATGCTGCCTCATAAGCTACAGTCGTCTCACTTTAGTGCTGATGTTCTTGCAGGTTCTAATCTAGTATCAGTGCTTTTTGACTTCTAAATCCTTTGTCTGAGAAATCCCCTTTGCTATTCGATAACACTGCATACCATGGTATATGCACAGGCCCCCAACAACTGCCATAGCAAAGCATACTGTGATTCATAAATTAAGTTACACAATAAGCTTAGGCATTTCACACTGTCTTACTGCATTGTGTAGGTACTGTACTCTGTGATGGAATATATCTGCAAATGAGCCCCTCCTCATCTTTACACCATACATAAATTTAATGGCATCAAGATACCAGCTCAGCACAACAGGGTAAAGTACATGAAGGCAACCATGTAGAACCCATGGTGCTGAACTCAGCAATACAGCAATCCCATTTCCCTGCCACTATGTTGCTTAGGAGACATAGCTAAGTAACATAGCAGTACAAAACAACAAACAGTCAGCACCATCAATCAGCTTCCAAAAGAATACTTTAATAAGTTATATAAAATAAAACAAATAAACACTGCATACTGGTTTCGGCTCAAAGCCTTCATCAGTGCTTGTATCAGGACTGCTTTAACATAGCAGTAGAACCATATTTGCATGGTAGTGGCAACTCTACTGTCAGCAGAGTCCCAGTAAGCAGGCATACCTGATATTACAACTGACCTTGTTCCATCCCCAAGATTGGGATTGTTAAATTCCAGCTAAAAGAAGCTTCTACTGCACAGATCCCCTCATTATCATAATGTGGTAATGAACTCAGGACCTCCAGCATAATAACTGCTTTGTCAATCACAGGCAGATGGAATGGCAGACTATAGCACATCAAAGTAAGGCAGCTTTGGTTTATAGAGTTTGCCTCCCAAAGTAACTGCATATATCTCTTAGGTAAGGCACACTGTATCAAACATACCTCTCAACTGTACATGTTTTCGCAGAATGTCCAGATTTCTGCTCATATTTTCAGTGTGTTCCCCATAATATCTGTCAAACATTTGCGTTTAAGACTCCACATCCTTCAGAAAATTCATGCTAATGCAAAACCTATTATTCTATCAACTTTCTAAGTTTGTAAGAGGAATATTTAAAATCCATCCCTATTTGTCCCCCCATCATTTTACGCTTTGTCCAGATTGTTTGCTCTAAGAGGTTGAGAGGTATGTTATCAACTAAGTTGCCTTAAGTACACAGATAAAGGTTTTCCTACAGAAAATAGTCTTTAGTATTCTGAAAGGTAAACGAACACTAGTAAGAATAAAAAGATCCGTGACTCGATAAAACCACAGTCAGTGATTCTGCATTTACAATAAAGCTGTGGTTTATTGAGTCATGGATGTTTTCATTTTTACTAGTATGCTGAAAGTGTCTGCTTCAGTTTAGTTCATCATCACTTAATGTACAGAGCTGGATCATGGGCCCTTATGCCTACCCCACAGCCATTCTGCTGTCTCATTACTTGTCTCTCTCCCCAGTTACCATAAGCACTGCTCAAAACTGTCTGTGTGCATACTATTTTTTTCCACTATAGAAATAAAGGCAGAGATATGGATTTAATAAAAAAATAATAATTTAAATAGTCTTTGTTTACCAGGTTAGTCCCAGTAGCCTAGTGGTGTCTTCAGGAGATACCCTTACTGATATTTATACTACTGGGGAAAATGTGGCCAGGGCATTGGGGAACTTCCCCCTTATCATTTCAATAGATCTCACACCACATACCATTAATGCAAACAGATGGAACCTTAGTTTAACATCTCATTCAAAGGACAGCGCACTCAGTAGTGAAGCCCACCCCCCTTAAAGTGCACTGCAGTATTAGCAATCTGTCTATGTGGTGTGGCAGTAGAGCCTACAGCCTTTTGCACTAAAGGCAAGTATGTTACCTGTTGTGCTACTAACACTGCTTTCAAATTTTATAGTACAAACATTGATGGACATTTGTTAAACAAGACAGTTGCACATTGAAAAGAGATTTAGCATGAGCAACAGTAACTCCTCCTCCTCCCTTGAAGCTCACATTCCTTGAAAATGTATTGAACCTCACATGCCTTGAAAATGCATCCCTGTAGTTTTGAAGATTGTTCCACTTAGCGTTGCCACCCCTCCGTTTTTTTTCCGGAGTGCCCGGAAATCAGTAGGGCACTCCGGTTCTCCGGTTCTTGTAATCGGAGTCCGGAAATAGCGACGTCAGGCTCGTCAGCGCGTATTAAAAAAAAAAAAAAAAAAAAACATTCCCGTGACCCGTCTTGGACTCTCGTTGATTGGCTGCTTGCTGCAGATGAGGCTCGTGCAGCAAGCAGCCAATCAACACGTTTAGTTAGTAGTCAAAGCCTTGCAAAGCCCGCGAAAATTTAAGAATATAAAGCGGTGCTTCAGCATAAGTTTTTACCTTTTACTTTTGTAGTACAAAGGGTGCTGCTTAAGATCTGAAATTCTTGCTTGGAGCCTTGGACATTGTCTTCAGTGGATTGCCTGCTGCCTGGAAGCCCTGCCTGGAAGCCCTGCCTGGAAGCCCTGCCTGCCTGGAAGCCCTGCCTGGAAGCCCTGCCTGGAAGCCCTGCCTGCCTGGAAGCCCTGCCTGCTTGGAAGCCCTGCCTGGAAGCCCTGCCTGCTGCCTGGAAGCCCTGCCTGGAAGCCCTGCTGCCTGGAAGGATTGCCTTAGCCCTGCTGCTTGCCTTGCTTGCTGGAGGAGAAGTGCTGTGGACTGGGTGGTGGTGTGTTCCCCTGCTTGCTGGCCCTTTAGCTGCCTGTTCTGTTCTGCTGCTGAGAGCTTGTTTTAGTAGCCCTGCTGCTGATTTTTCTGGAGGTAAGTGGATTTTTTAATGGTTTAATTCTTTGGAATTAAGGTAGATTTTCAAAGATTAGTGTGATAAGGAATGAATATTGCCAGCACAGCTACTAGTGAATTTTTAAATATTAAATTTATATTAATTCACTAGCTGTGCTGGCACTATCTCATTCATTGATGGTGACAAGATGTGTGTAACTATCTAGATGTTCAACATGTGGTGATTAACTAGAACAGTTTCTAATCTGGTTTTGGACTTGGTTGCAGTGAATGTATAATGACTTCATGATTTGTATAAGATGCTTGGACTGTAGATCTGTCTTTCTAGTCTGTCATCACCGTGATGTTTACCTTGACCTGTGTTTCTTCCTAGGGTGTCTTTCTAGGGTGTACAGTCTTCGTAGTATAGTGAGGCTTAAATGTAGCTTTTTGTCTAGTTTGTCATCACAACTACAACTGTTTACCTTTTATCTGTGTTTTCTAGGGTATACCGTCTATACCAAAGCTTAGCTCATTTGATGTTACAGTGAATATATGATTACATGATTTGTATAAGATGCTTGGACTGTAGATCTGTCTTTCTAGTCTGTCATCACCGTGATGTTTACCTTGACCTGTGTTTCTTCCTAGGGTGTCTTTCTAGGGTGTACAGTCTTCGTAGTATAGTGAGGCTTAAATGTAGCTTTTTTGTCTAGTTTGTCATCACAACTGTTTAACTTTTATCTGTGCTTTCTAGGGTATACCGTCTATACCAAAGCTTAGCTCATTTGATGTTACAGTGAATATATGATTACATGATTTGTTTAAGATGCTTGGACTGTAGATCTGTCTTTCTAGTCTGTCATCACCGTGATGTTTACCTTGACTTCCTAGGGTGTCTTTCTAGGGTGTACAGTCTTCGTAGTATAGTGAGGCTTAAATGTAGCTTTTTTGTCTAGTTTGTCATCACAATTACAACTGTTTACGTTTTATCTGTGTTTTCTAGGGTATAGCGCCTATACCAAAGCTTAGCTCATTTGATGTTACAGTGAATATATGATTACATGATTTGTTTAAGATGCTTGGACTGTAGATCTGTCTTTCTAGTCTGTCATCACCGTGATGTTTACCTTGACCCTTCCTAGCTGTCTTTCTAGGGTGTACAGTCTTCGTAGTATAGTGAGGCTTAAATGTAGCTTTTTTGTCTAGTTTGTCATCACAATTACAACTGTTTACCTTTTATCTGTGTTTTCTAGGGTATACCGTCTATACCAAAGCTTAGCTCATTTGATGTTACAGTGAATATATGATTACATGATTTGTATAAGATGCTTGGACTGTAGATCTGTCTTTCTAGTCCATCATCACCGTGATGTTTACCTTGACCTGTGTTTCTTCCTAGGGTGTCTTTCTAGGGTGTATCTTGTCAGTCCACAGTATGCCTGAACTTTCTTGCTGTGTTCAGACTCAGCTGGATAACGTTTGCACTAGGTTCTACATAAAAGTAGAGGGTCTTAATTTGGTGCATTGCTGTAGTGTCTGACCCATGTGTTTTACACACAGAATGCCTTCTGTGCATATTCTGCTGTCACACCAGGTTCATGTGTAACAGCTGCAAGTCCCTCAGACAGGAGTTGCTTCTGCCTTTCATTGCTTTACCTTCACTGTAATTTTTCATGAGGAGTCTCATTTTTTTTCCCTATACCAACTTGGTATTACTAGGGTGTGAAAGTCTGGAGATTCACATGTGAATGTGAACTCTGGCTAGTGGCTACTGACTGACACAGGCCCCACCAGGCACTGGTGTTGGTCACAAGTGTTTTGATTTTCTATTAATAGCTGTTTTGGTTTATTGTAGTGTTGAGCAAGGATCCTACAGTCATCATGTTCAGGAAAAGGTCAATGGATCATCAAGAAGAGGCTGAAAGCGCGCTCCTAAGAGGTTTTTCTGCAGTTATAATAAGGTGTGGGAGCAAAGCTACTCATGGGTGCGACCTGTTCCAAATGCAGATGCCATGGCAAAGTGCACATCCTGTGGAACAACTTTCACTGTAAAATGGGATGGGGAAAAGGCATTGAAAAGCCATCAGAAGTCAGACAAACATCATCAAAGTCTTCAGCTCCAGAGGCAGAACCTCGTAATGACCAAGTTTATTCAGCCACGTAGTGTAACCAGTGAAGCTTCCAAAGTCACTGCAGCTGAAGTGACAGCAGTCTATCATGGAGTGAAACATGGTCACTCATATGTATCCATAGATTGTGGAGGTAAACTGGCACCGACAGTCTTCCCTGATTCTACTTTGGCTTCGAAATTCACCTGTGGGAAGACAAAATCTGAGAGCATTGTCATGAATGTTCTTGCACCTCATTCAGAGGAGCTCCTTCTGCAGGAACTTGGCAATTCCTATTTCTCAGTGGGATCAGATGCATCCAATAAAGGGAACAGAAAAATGTTCCCTTTAGTTATTCAGTACTTTACTCACACCCATGGCACACAACAGAAACTCCTTGATTTCTATGAGGATCATAACGAAAGTTCTGACTGTATCTTTACTAGAATAAAGGACATCCTTGTGCATAAAGGACTCAAAGTACAAAACATTGCTAGCTATGCTGCAGACAATGCCTCAGTCAATTATGGAAAGCACAGGTCTGTTTTTAAATGTTTGAAATCTGAGGTGCCTCACATCATTGCAGCAAACTGTTTATGCCATGTAATACATAACTGTGCCAAGCATGCAAGCAAGGCCCTTGCAAAGTTTGATGTGGAGACTCTGGTTTTGAAAATACATAGTGAGTTTTCAGCATCTGCTAAAAATGGCACTGTTGAAAGGCTTCTATTCTTTCCTAAACCAGGACTTTAAGGAAATAATGCAACATGTTGTAACAAGGTGGCTGTCTTTGTTCCCAGCTGTGGCAAGGCTGGTAGAATGTTGGCCTGCTATTAAAAGTTATTTTATTAGTCAAGGGCCTGAGGACTGTCACCCCCTTATCTGGAAATTTGTGGAGGCCGATGAGGATGGCATCAGTGGGGATGTGTCTGAGGCAGAGTGCTACATACATTTCATGCACTACATCCTGCAGGTATTCCACAAGTCTATAGCAAAACTTGAAAGTAACACTCTCTCTGCTCCAGAGTTGTACACCGTGATGAAAAGTCTAAAAGATGAGTTGCAGAGAAGGCTAGATGACCAGTTCTTTGGTACTAAAGTTTCATCTGCCTTGCAGCACTTTACTCCAGCTGTCGCACAGCAGGTCTGTAGGACCTTCTGTGATTTTTACAGTAAAGCACTTTGTTACCTACAGAAGTGGTTTGACTATGATAATAGTCCCTTTAAAGCTATGCAGGTCCTCAGCCTCCAACATCCTGTAACTTGGCCAGAACTGCGTACAGTTGCAGACCTCTTCAAATTGGATGTGGACATTGAAGCACTTTACTCAGACTACTGTACTTTAACTGCTGCATTGCCAGCCCTGTTACAGATGACAGAGGCATCTGTAAGTGATCGCTGGGTGACTTTTTTAGTAAAGCTCCAGACTGCAAGCCACTTTACAGACTGGTGCAGTTTGCTCTTTCAATCCCCCCCAGCAATAGCTTTGTGGAAAGGGTTTTTTCACTTATGGGGAATGCGTGGACTGATGTAAGAAATAGAATGCTTGTGTCACTTGTGAAGGCCGAGTCGCAGGTCAAGCTAAACTTTAACATGAGTTGTTCGCAATTTTATTCATTTGTGAGAAATAACCAGCCATTACTTGAGGCTGCTAGATCAAATGCCAAATACAGCTTCAAGTATAAGCAATGATTTTTAGCAAAACTGAAGATACTTTAAACAGTTGCTTTTCTTTTACTATTGTGTGTGGTGAACCCTTAATGTACTGCTTTGAATGAACTGGTGTTTTTAATATCTAATTGTATTTCCATTTTAGTACTACCTGTGATATGAGACTTGGGCTTAGTTTTCCCATGCTTGTGTGTGATGTACTGTTGTATGTAGTGAACCTTTTGAAGTATTGCTAAATAAAGTTTTTTTATTTACTTTTTGACTCGTCGCACATTTTTCTACTTATTGGTAACTGTATGTGATATTAAAGACTTATGCTGAAGGGTGGAGTAAAGGGGTGTGGCTATTAAAAGGAATGGGTGTGGCTTGATTGTGCATGGGGCGGGGCTTGTTTGTCAGGAAATGGCACAGTAGAAAGGTGGCAACCCTAGTTCCACTAAGCAGTGAAACAAAATGTAAGAACCAATAAAAAACACAATCAGAGATGATTGAAATGTTCTGAAATGGGTGTAGAGGATTCCTATAGCCAAGGAACAGGATTAGAGCCTGTGCAAGCTAATTAACTAACTTGCCATCCCTAACTAGGGCATTTCACTCACACACACACACACACACACACACGCACACACACACATGCATATGCACACACACACACACACACACACACACACACACACACACACACACACACACACACACACACACACACACACACACAGAATGCTCATGTCTAAAGCAGAAAGTATGGTCATCTCTAATTCTAAGGTACGTACACTACCTGCTGCTGAATGCTCATCTCCAATTTTAAAACAGAATGAATGCTCCAAAAGTCCTCCAGTTGGCAGAAACTCCAATCCTAAAAGGAAACAGCAGTTTTCTAGTACATGGCAAAATCAAATGACATGCAATGCGCTCCATGCATCAGTCATACAACTAAAGATCTATGCCCAGACCACAGACACAACAAGGAGGTAGTGTGTCCTTAAAGTAGAAATGTAAGTATTTTTTTGTGTTGTTTAATTAAAATTAAATGTTCATGCCCTCAACCCAGTAGGCCTTGGCACCAGCCTAGGTTTATTATTGCTACATCCATCTCTGCTTATCTAGGTAGAACGCCAGATGCATTTTTCTTTCTTATATGTAAGTTCTAGTGAATGAGAATATTTAAGTGCCATGTAACAACTTATCAGCCTGGAAAGTCTGATTATGTATGTGTACCATTTACAGAAATGGGGGCAAGGGGTGCACATGGGGACATGAATTGTGGTGGTCCTTCATGGCATACTGAACATAGTTTGCCAAAATTCATGTATGCATCTGCACCAGTGTTCATGAATACCAGTGCCCATCAACTTATGTATTCTAGCTTCATGTACCACCAGCCCCTATTTTATGCAAATTGTTGTTGCCGTCCTCCAAAGACATGAAAAAACAGTCTCTTATCTCACTTTTAGTACTCACTTTTGATGGCAGAAACATAACTAAGGTAGGGCAAAGGAGGCAGCCACCCAGGTGTATGGTGTTAGTGGGCATACAGGAAATCCTATACTGACGTTTACTTCCATGTTGGCATTTCTGAATTATTTTGCTGTTAGCAATTAAGCACATCTTCAGTTCTTAATGTGTGGTGCAATTTGTACTGGAGTTTAGGGAAACAGAGGAATAACAGCACCACAGTTCACTTCAATAGGCTCAAAGGCAGTGTAAAATCAATGTAGAATCCAAGGTAGTAATACAAACATTGTTTATTGTGAAAAACAATAAAATCTTAGTGCTTTCATCCTAAAAATCAAGGGACTTCATCAGAGTAATGACTTAAACAAAGTTGCTATATTTAAATGAAAACACCCAGGAAAAATACAAGGCGACCAACTGTCAAGTCAGCTTAAAGGCATAGTAACAATAAAAACAAGTTACATGTCCAAACTTAAAAAAATCATTGAAACTTAAAAGCCTTGGAAAAATATTACACCTGCAAAATGTTAGTTGCATGATTTTGACATAGTTGTCTTAAATGAACTCACAAAATAATTGTGATAATTTTCCTGGGGCATATTCCGCATCACAAAGAAAAAAAGAGGAAAGTGTGTGTGTGGGGAGCTTATACCACATAGAGCAAAACACAAAGATGATACTAACTGAAGGCTTTGAGTTTAAGGAAGCAAGCAAGTGAAATGCTTTCATTTAAACTGTAGGGTCAAGTGGCATTTGCTCTAATCTGACAGTTGGACTCCTTACATTCTACATTAATTTTCCACGGTCCCCCTATGGTCTACATCAAAAATATCTATCACAAAAAATGAGACCATGGTCATTATGCATCTTGTTTTTTTAATGTCCCTTAAATGTTCATAAATTCTGTGTTTTAAAGCTCTTTCAATTTTGTCAATATAATTACAGGGACACTGGGAACAAAGTGTAATATAAACTACTTTTTCAGTTTTACAGTTACATTTTTAAGGGCAAAAAATTGTCGCAAATCCTTGCACATTTACTTTCTCCTCTTCCTTAATATAGGAATAATAAAAACAACAACCGCATTTGGACATTAGGTGGGTGCGTTTTTTTTCATTAGTTTGTAAGAGTTTCATAATTTTTCATTTTCCATTCCCTTCTGAAAGTGACTTCTGGTTTAGCACCTAACTTCTCCATGTTAAAGCCACCAGTCTGTAGGATTTTCCAGTAGTTCTCCAAAATATGTTGAACATCCCTGGCTTTATTGTATGTAAGGATGCACCCATGGTGAATTTTTCTGTTCTCGACATATTTTTCACCTTGACACTATCGACACCTAATAAGGGCACATAAAACTTGTCTAGTCTTTTTTGTTTAACCTTCTGAAATATCCCATCCAAAAACTGGGCTGGGTACCCATGATTTGTTAACATGTCGATTAAAATTTCTCCTTCCTTCAAATAGGTATCAGTCTCAGAAATCATCCTTGCTAAAGAAACCAGCTGGCCTTTCACCAGCACTTTCTTCTGGTGCAAAGGATGACAACTGTCAAAATTAAGCAAGGAGTTTGAATATGTGGGTTTTCTGTATAATGTTGAGGAAAACCAGTGGATGGGGTGGTCAGTTCTAAGTTCCACATCTAAGTAGTTTTTGACTTCAAATGATTTAGTCATAGTAAAACTCAAAACATGAGTAGTTTTGTTGATAAAGGTAAGGAGTTTGTTTAGATGAGCCTAAATGTCTTTCCAAAGAAAGGACTATGCCATCAAGAAAATGCTTGTACAGGCACTAGCAGTTGCCAAATGGTGAATTAAACAAAGAGTTTTCTTCCCAATAAGCTAGAACTGTGTTTACAAAATGCGGGCATATCCAGCCCCCATTGCTACACCCTTGGACTGCTAATATATATATATATATATATATATATATATATATATATATATATATATATATATATATATAGTCCCTTCAAACTATATAACATTTTTTTTAAAACCATTTCCATAAGGGAGGTGACAGCCTTCACCAACCATCTTTCAGTTCTGTGTGCCGGCATAAATACAAGTAAAAACAATCAATGTCTGTGTTTTAGGGTATGACCAAAAAAAGTCTTTACTATCAATGGTGACCAAAATGAATCTCTCATCATAAGTATCCCATGAATCTTATTCAAGAAATCCCATGAATCCTTGTAAATATGAGTTTCCTTTGATAAGACATTTTTAGTATAGTGTCAATAAATCTACCTGCTGTATGGGTTTTGGACCCTTTTGCATCTACTATTTGTCATAATGGTGGCTCTGTCAAGTTCTTGTGAATTTTATGGATCCCAAAATTTCTGTGGGAATGCACTTTTAGTATAGTTGAATTCACCTACAGTAATCAACTCTTCTAACAATAAATTATACAAAGTCAAATTAATTTTTCTATAGGAAATATTTAATTAAATCCTAGAACTCTCCTCATATTGGTCAGAAAAAAGCATTGTGTCCATCCTATTAATATAGTCAGTATGGTCCATTACCAACATCCCCCACCTATGTGAAGCTTCATGTATCTAATGGCTCAGCTGGTGCTTGTTTCACTAAGTAAAGTTTTCTTACCCTCCTCAAGATTGTTTCATGTCACCCCACTTTTACCTCTGAATATTTTCCTCAGCTCTTGTTCACCCATTTTTTCAAAGAGTAAAATGGTAGAGTATGGGGGGTTAAATACACTAGGTTTTTTACATATGTTCTTAGGTCCAGTGTTGAAGTTCACACTACTGAAAAAAAAAAACTGTGAGGTTTAACTTTCTAGTAAACATCTTTAAATCAACAGTAATCTTAGCTAAGTTACCTTTTCTAAGTGAAACAAATGTTAAACCTTTTTCAAACAGAGAGGGATGTGCTCTAGAAATTTCAAAGGAACTATAGTTATACACTTTGTCATATTTCCAGTTTGTAATAATCATAGGTCCTTTGGAAATGATTTGTTCCTTGCATATCCTTTCCCTTTCTGGTGCAATGATGAATTATTTAATGTAGCTTGCTGGTGATGTTGCCCCTGCTTCCTCCCTTGCCATGCTGTCCTCTGGTTCAAAATACTCTCCGATCTCTGGGGGTGTGGCTAATCCAAAGGGGCTGGTGGGTAATCTAAAGGGGTTGGAAGGTATTCATTATCTTGTTCACTTCCAGTCTGGATAGGAGCATCCCTGTTGTGCACAATATTGTTGATCTTTGGTGGTAGAGGATATGCCTTCTTACTGTAGTAGTCAGTTCTATCATGGAGCATCTTTGTTTTTTTTTTTTTGTTATACCTTGTTCTGTCCTGCTGAACATCAGATTGTAGTCTCCCCTAAAGGAGTTGAAAGTCAAATCATTGGAAACACTAGTGTCCAGCTGGCTAATTTCTAGTTCCAGTTGTTTCAACATCCTTTGGGTATGCTGCATCAATAATTTCATAAGTTCAAATCTTGTTTTCCAAATAGTGGAAGAAGTTTGTGATATAAAACTGAGCCCTCAACAAGCTCAGAAGGGTATTTCCAAGATCTTAAACCTTCAGGAGCAATACCTGATTTGATGCATTCTTGAAAATAGCTGTTTTCTCCTTATAGCTTACAATATTTCACCAATTTGTTCTCAAAATATTTTCACTGCTGTAAAATAGAAATATTGTTTGGTACCAGATCTTGTGGGGTAGATTCAAAGTCAATGTTGATTTTAGACCAGTCAGAGAAAGTGTTCCCTATAGGGCCCTCATGAACAGAACCAGGCCCAAAATTATTAGGGAAAACACTCTCTGTTCTTGGTGTATTAAAATGTCCAACAATAGTAGTAGTGTTAACCTTGTCCCAACAGAATCATTGAAGGAGTATTACCCCTGGTGTCTATTCGGTGTAAACTGTTGACTTCAACTGTTATTCTTTCTAGTTTCTGGGTAGGCAGCTGGATAAGCTGTGTTAAAGGTCCAAAACTAGACTCAAGTTTCTCCATAAACCCAGCAAATGATTGTTGCTCCTTGTCGTTGGTGAAAAGTGGATGAGACATTCTCCTCAGCCCCTTCCACAAAAATGACAAACCAGTAAGTTAAACTGCTGCACAAACCCACACTCTTGTGTAGGGAAACAGAGGAAGAACAGCACCACAGTTCACTTCAATAGGCTCAAAGACAGTGTAGAATCAATGCAGAATCCAAGGTAGTAGTAAAAACGTCATTTTCCTCCCTCTCTGGGGCAACTGTGAATTCCTGAATGTAGTTTCCTGGTAATGTTGCCCTCACCACCTCCCTTGCCAGGGATGTTCAGCATATTTTGGGGAACTGATGGAAAAGCCTGCAAATTAGTGGCTTGAACATGGAGAAGTTAGGGGCTAAACCATTAGTCAATTTCAGAAGGGACTGGAACATGAAAATTACCTAGAAATGGAACTCTTGCAAACTAATGGAAGCAAGTGCACCCATCTAATGTCCAAATGTGGTTGTTGTTCTTATTGTTCCTATATTAAGGAAGGGGAGAAAGTAAAGGTGCAAGGATTTGAGACAATTGTATGCCCTAAAAAATGTAACCATAAAACTGAAAGAGTGGTTTACATAGCACTTCCCAGTGTCCCTGTTTCTATATTGGCAAAACTGAAAGAGCTTTAAAAGACAGAATTTACAAACTTTTAAGGGACATAGAACAAGAGAGCAAGAAGTTTGTGGAAGCGTATTCAAATGCATATTGACCATGGTTTCATTTTTTTTTGTGATGAATATTTTTGATGTAGACCTTAGGTATGACCATGGAAAATTAATTTAGAATGTAAGGAGTCCAACAGGCAGATTAGAACAAATGCCGTTAGACCCTACAGTTTAAATGAAGGCATTTCACTTGCTTGCTTCCTTAAATTCAAAGCCTTCAGTTAGTGACATCTTTGTGATTTGCTCTATGTGTGGTATAAGCCACCTCACACACATATGCACACACTTTCATCTTTTTTTTTTCTTTGTGACGGGGAACATGTCCCAGGAAAATTACCAGAATTGTTTTGTGAGTTCATTTAAGATAACTATGTTAAAATTATTCAACTAAAGTTTTGCTTGCAGAAATTTATTTCCAGGTTTTTAAGTTTCAATAATTTATATAATTTAAATATGTAACTTGCTTTTACTGTTACTGTGCTGTTAAGCTGATTTGACAGTTGCTTACATTGTATTTTTCCTGGGCATTCAAATATGGCAACTTTGCTTGAATCATTACTCTAATAAAGTCCCTTGATTTTTGTGATGAAAGCACTAAGGTTTTATCGTTTTTCACAATAAACAAAGTTTTTACTACTACCTTAGATTCTGCATTGATTTTACACTACCCTTGAGCCTAGTGAAGTGCCATTCTTCCTCTATTTCCCTACACTGGAGTGTGGGTTTCTGCAGCAGTTTAAGTTGTGGGGTAATTTGTAGCAAGTAGCATGCTGCAGTTTTGAAATGCAGAAAAGGCGTATTTTTTTTTTCAGCAGTAGAGAAAATGGACCTGGCTTGCTCCTGAGGTGAGGAGAGCTAGCCAGGAATGGAGCAACAGCCTTTTTGTTTGCTTGTTTGTCTGTTTTTTTTATTTGTTTGTTTGTTTGTTTGTTTGTTTTGTGGTCTTAACTTGAGGGAAATCAGATCAAACAACTGTACCAGAAGCTAGATGAGCAGATAGAGTTCCACTTGATGGAATATAGTCAGTTTTTCTCATACATAACTATTATTAGGGTGAAAATAAATCAAATAATCCTAGTCGTACTTTATATTAGCCCATTTATAAAATGGCATCTCTACCCAAGTTCAAAAGTTAAGACTCTGATTGCTGCTATATCCTGAAATTGTGGTTGTCTCAAGAGATGTAACTGAAAACATTCTTTCTCATGTATATATTTAACATGCAGGAAAATTTATCGGAAAACTCATGTCATGTGTTTAATATGCAGGAAAATTTCTCAGAAACCTAGTGTCTAAAAACACATAACTGTCACTGTTCACTTATAGGCTGTTTAATGCCAGTATTTTCTGTTTATTTGTATCCTCATAATTTTTCTAGAATGTTTTTAGCCAGTTCTCATAGAACTGGCAAAAAAAATATTTACTACTTGCTTATATTCTCTTACTTCTGGTCTACAGAGCATTCTTAGATTCAAACCTAATGGAAATGCACATCCACAAGTCAAATGAGACAAGGGTCACCTGCTCCAGGGACCTTAACCTGGCCTGCGACATAAATAAGACCTGCTGGAGAGACACATATATCACTCAGAGGTTGCCACTCCTCTGGAATAGGCTACCAGTTCACATCAAACAAAACCGCTCATTGACCCTTTTTAAACATAGCCTGGATGACTGAATGGGAAACTATTAATTTCTGCCAAGGATGTCACCTATGACTCTCTTAGATATGGGCAGTCATAGCTAACTAAGATCTTGAGTTTAGGCAAGATCCTTTATATTGGGTTTTTCCAGTGTTATATTGAATACACACAGCTAGGCTTATAAAGACCTTCAGGTCAATCACCCAGTAACTACCTATGGAACTATGTACCACTACGGTCTTTGTAGTCACATTCTGACAAGATCAGCATGAACTTTGGTGTAAACTGAAAGGGTGAAGAAAGTTTTACAAAAGTACTTTTTACAGGTTCATTGGTATTTAATAGATATGCAGCCCAGAACACCAATGAACAGCCTAGTCAGCATAGCCCAATATAATGGTGTAACTCAATAAGGCAGAGATTCATTTGGTATCCATATCGAGAATAACCATGCTACATATCCCAGAAGTGAATTTGTTCATGTATCAAGTCATTAAGGCTGGATTTAAAGGTTGTTAAGGTGTTAGTTTGATTAATAGGAGTCTGTTTCTCATAGACTGGGAAGAGTGGACTGAATATCACACCAGCAATTCCTACTTATCAGTGAATGTGAGTAAAACTTTATGGTGATATGGGCATTCATAGCCAGGCACGTCAAACAAAGATTGCACCCACAGGAGACTGTATAAAACAAAAAGAGAGCGCATTTAGACTGCCTTGATAGTGAAGGGAGATTATGCGTATAATTTTCTTAGAAAAGAACCTTTTTGGATGCTCTAACTGGTTAAGGTATTCAGAAAAGAACATTCCGAACAGGGTATTGTATTCCATAACAGACCTAAAGAGGGATTTATAATGAGGGAGTAGAAAATCCTTGGACCTGGATGAGATGCTTTCCTATATAAATTGTGCCAGGAAGAATACATTTTCCAATAATGAGTGATACATTGTGCTTGAAAGATAACTCATTATTAACAAAAGTGTCCAGATCTTTAATGGTTGAATCCTTTTTATATCCAGATCTTTAATGACTGAATCCTTTTTATGTTATATAAAGTAGGGAAGTCCTGTCTAGGCATAGGCTAACATGTTTGTATAAGAAGAGAATACTTTTATGCCATTGTCAGAACTTTCCTGCCAGGCTCATATATGAGACATCTATCAGCAGTGTGAAATGTTTTACTGTTTGTTGGTCATAGCCTCTTGAACTAAGATAAGTACCTATTTGGGATTCTTTCTTCTTTTTCTTCCTTCTCTTAGTTTTTGGGGTAATTTATTCATATGTTTGTTGTAACTTCCACTTTAGCTGTATGTTTGGTTTAGGGACTCATCATGATGTAAAATCTTGTAAAGTCATTTAGGGCTTTGCTCCCAAGACAATAAGAACTTGCGTAAGAATTTTCAGTTACTATTTAGAAAACAAGAGGTTGTGTCTCTTGTTGCTCACAACCATGTCATCTGCTTCAGTATCTGAAAGTTCATCCAGAAAGAAGCATGGAGAAAAGGGCACCAATGAGGTGGATGCCTCAGGTAGGAGCTCCACTTTTTAACAGTCAGAAATAATGGATATTGGTGAAGCACCTTTTCAACTCTCAGATCATCCATTGGTTTCATCCAGGCTCTCTACAACTGCTCCTTTCTTGGCCAATAGACCTGGATAAGAAATGCACATCCCTGGCCACCAACCATCTTTCAGTCACGTTTCCATATCAGCTGTTTGATAATGATTCTCCTACAACCAAAAGTCAGGATTTCTGTGGATAAAGAAGTGTTAACTAGATATTTGTGAGGCAGGAGAATAGAGATGGGAGTGAAGGCTCATCCCTTATCACAGAAGCCTAAGGCCTAAGGGAGATGTCTCATGGAAAAGACAATAGAAACAAAACACATATTTCCCCTTACTCCTAAGAAAGATTCCACCGAAAAAAAATACTGCTCATTCTTATCAGCTATTCATTTTATCAAGACTGCTGGCTTTCCTTTGCTCACAGATGGTCATAATCTACACAAACATTTCACCTAGGACAAATTTCTTTTTATTTTCCTTATTTAAAAAAATGAATCTTCTTCTGAGGAAGAGAATGTTTCATATACAGAAGACTTGGATTATGCGTTTTAAGTTCAGTCTCCTTCAGACTATTTGTCAGATGTGGAAGATAGTCTTTCTTCTGAAGCATAATGAGGGACTTTTTCAGGTAAGAAAGGATGGAGAGTTTTGACACTCAAAAACAATATTTGAATCTCTTTCACATGGATACTCCCAGACTTGCTGCCATTTTTGCTGAGCTTTTCACTTTGGAGGATGCCTTTGTTTTCTCTTTTCTTTCTCTTAATTCCCAACATTCTGCTCCAAAAAGACCAAATAGGTTGTTTATGGTTCAGGAGTCACACAGATTTTTATCTAAACACTTTGCTGCTGACCTTGCAGTAATCTTACTTGATTTAATGAAGGGAACTAAATTAGTTCTGGATGCAAATTCTCTTCCTAATTACAAAGAAGGTAATTGTCTTGACAGACGTAAAAAAATCTTGTACCTCTTCTACGCTGTCTTTTAGGGCAGTTAATTCTCAGAGCTTTAGCCACATTGGATAGCACTGGTCAGAAAATGGCTGAGACTTCTAATCAAGATGTGGCATCTAACTTGTTAGGAGATACTCCGTTCACCCTTACATATAGCTAAACACTCTGTTAAATGATGGTATGACATCATAGATGCAACTTCTAAAAGCTGCTTCTACTAGTTCTGCCATTCATAATTATGCTTGACTAAGGCTTCACTCTGTCTTGAAGATGCTAAGGCACAGTTATTGAAGGAACCTCTTGATAGACAATGTGTATTTTATACAAGGGTAACTCTTTTTGATTGACAACTCTCTATCCCAAAAAAAGAAAGACATTTGCCAATAACTGTATAACTCCAAGTTTTCTCTGTACATAATCTCTGTACACAATCCTACATTGTTTATACTTTATAAATATTACTTAGGCTGTATTAATTTGCATGTTTTCTTCTGTAAGTAATGGCTTTGATTATTTGCATGTAACTAATGATTTAACTTTTTGTAAAATTGTCAATGTCTGTGGATCTTTTCTCCCTGGGCCTCCACTGAAAATGGGCTCTACCAGGCCCAGTGGACTACCCCAGTCATCAAACTGAAATAAATAAATAAAAATAAATAGATACTTGCTCTGCTGACTTTTTTGAAGAGATGAAAGACAAGCATATAGTCATGCAGGGAATAAGCAGGGGTGGGCAAACTTTTTGATTCGTGGGCCACATTGAGTTCTAACATTTGACAAAGGGGCCGGAACAGGAGCAGATAGATGGCATGCTTTGAAAACATCACCTCATTGGGGGAAAAATACACATCTTGGGATATGGAGAAAACATGTGCTTTAATTTCCAATGAAAATGAAGAAAAGCATTACAATAAAATCTCTGACTTCAAAATGAGTCTTTAAACACTGAAAATCAAATAAATGACCATTTTATTTTATAGCACTGAAACTTCTGTTATCCTTCAGGATATAACCATCACTCTCCTCCTGACTGTCTTTTTTTTCAAAAACGGTAGGAGATGCAGATGTACTTGTCCTGTTCCTTTTATTCAATTTGTTTCCCCGGTGCCAAATGTCAACAACGACCAGTGCAAGGACGAAACAGTTGCAGCAAGTCAGTCTGTGAAGCGTTATATGCTATTTTGAATGAAAGCATAAAACTGGCCTTGGTACTTGACTCTTGAATGGCAGTTTGACGGTGAAAAAAACTTTGCTGAGCCTTCAAATTAGCTGCCACCTTCTCAGCAGCAGCTTCCCGTTCTTTTGTTGAGAGCTTGCTAGCATAATTAGCGTGCTTTGTGGCAAAGTGACGGCTAATATTATACTCTTTAAAAACCGCCACAGTTTCTTGGCATATCAGGCAAACAGCAGATGATCGGTGTTCAGTGAAAAAATATTTAGTTGTCCACTCCTTATTGAACACTCGACATTCTCTGTCCACTTTCCTTTCCTTGGGTGCGCTCATCTTTATAGAGGGGTGGTGGGTCAAAGGGTAAAGTGCAAACGTGGAGTAATAGGCCTACGCTTCACCTCAACAAAGCCAATATCTAGAGTGCACCATCTAGTGAGGAAACATCAGAATTGCAGGGGAAATAAAACATTAACAAGGTTAATTTATTAAATTTTTTCAAGTTTGGCAGGCCGAATCAAAACGTTTAATGGGCCGCATGTGGCCCCCGGGCCGTAGTTTGCCCATGCCTGGAATAAAGCATCTTTTTCTTTCTCCATTACCTAGACATGGTAGAAATTATCCTTCAAAACCAGCTCATTTCTTCAGAAAGCAGACTGAAATAAAACAGGTAAAATCAGGTAAAAGTCATTTCAAGAAAAAATGGCAAGGGGACTCAAAGACTAAGCAGTTTGAATGCCATGGCTCCAAAAGTAACTGAGGCCAGGACTGACTGACCTAGTTCTCAGCCCTTCACCATGACATCTTTCTTCATCTTCTTCCCACAAACTAGTAGGAAAACTCTCTGTCACTTTAACTATGGGAAGAAATCACTTCTGACATCATAAGAAGGGGTCACAGGTTTAATGGAATTTCATACCAATCCCCTCAGGCATTCTCCAGATTCCAAAAGACCAAGATCTCCTGCTTCCTTACATTGTTTCAGATCATCTCTTGCCAGGAGTCATGGAAGGTGTTCCTCATCTCCTGTGAAGAAAATATATTTATTCAAGACTTATTAATCCCTAGGAGGAAAAAAAGTAAACTGGAGCTCTGCAATAGTCATCTCCAGACTAAATGTCTTTCTGAAGATTTGCCCACTTGAAAATGTGCTCCCTTCATACCATTTTACCTCTTTTCATCCAAAAAATATTCCAGTTATTCTGTACTTAAAGGATGGCTAGTTATTCATCCCCATCCACAAAAAAATCATAGAAAATATTTGAGATTCTCTGTCTTTGACTCACACAGTTAGTTCTTTATCTTTTGGAATTTCTGCAAAGTGCTTAGCACCCATCATAATCTGCCGCAGACTCCAAGGAATTCACATCTGTCCTTATCCGTATGATTGTCTGATGCAAGCGACTTCTACTTCAAACCTTCTAAAGGCTCTGGACTTTGTTATGAATCTGCTCCTAAATCTGAACTTCCGCCTCAATCTAAATAAATTATCCTTGATTCCTTCCTCCTGAGTAGCATTTCTAACCCGCCTAATCGATGTCACAACTCAAACAGTCTTTATATCACCTCACAAAATAATATCTTATAAATCCTTGTTTCTGTGTCTAGCAAAAAAGAAATGTGCTTCAACCAGGGAGTTTCCAAAAGTTTTTGGGGTCATGGCTTCAATCATCCTCATAGCCCCCTATTGCCAGGCTTCATATGAGGAAATTGCAGTTTTATCTCAGGTCAGTCTGGATTCAACACCAGAATTCCTTTAATCAGCAAATGCCAATTATTCCTTGTCTGGTTCAGGAATTGCTTTGATTCATCAGTACACCCTCATCCAATCTCAGTCTTAGACAATGTGTGGGGAGCTTGATCTCAAGGAAATCAGGTCTTTCTTGTATGAAGCCCTTATTTAAAAAAAGAGTCACATCAAGTTCAAAACAATAATGCCCTTGATAAAGGAACTCAAAGCTTTACACAATTTGTTGACTCCTGATACTCTATAGTAGGACAATACCATGTGATGTGGTAAATAAACAAAGAAAGTGGGATTGAATATTATCCATGTTGCAGACTATTTATGATTGCCTAGGATGTAGCTATTCAAAACAATCAACTTCTTCTGTCAGTCTACACTCCCTTCTACCTGAATACTGTATCAGACTCCTTAAACATGTTGAACCGTCATGAGAGGAAATTAAACAGAAGTCTTTCTCTAGCTCATTCATTACTTCATAGTCTCTCAGATAGACTTGTTTCCATCAGTGCAGAAAAGGCAACTTTGACTATTTTGCTCAATAATTCCTTGCAAAGAAGCACTGACAAGCGATGCAGTCTCAATAATCTGAAAGGGTAAGAGGAGGTCTCTGTATGAATTTTCATCTTTACTTCTGATTCTCAACGTACATCTAAATATAAGAAATGATAGTCCAAGGATTTTGTTGTTAGCCCTGTCCTGGCAAAGACAATATTGCTTCTCTCTTCTGAAGCAAAGAACCAAGGATTGTTACCAGACAATTCCTGTCTTGACAGATTTTCTTACTCAAAACAAGGGATCACTAAT
This sequence comes from Protopterus annectens, assembly GCF_019279795.1. Lineage (NCBI taxonomy): Eukaryota > Metazoa > Chordata > Ceratodontiformes > Protopteridae > Protopterus > Protopterus annectens. The sequence goes on from NC_056737.1 coordinate 565,738,636, forward strand.
ACAACCCAATCTCCAGGCCCTGAAGCTCACACTATGGATGATAGCAAATAATTCCTTTAAACACCACTTTTCTCAGGACATGCTGCAAATTAGAGAGAGGCATGAAAGTCTAACAGCAGTCTTAATTATCCAGATGGAAAATTGTTTCTAACTAGCATCAGAAGTGAGGACAGTTCCCAACTTAATAGGGGATCATCTGGTTCTTCAGTATCTTAGTGAACTACTCAACAGGTCCTCTAGTTCAGCAAGATCTTTGTGACTGCACAAGTCAGGCTTATCTTTCACTTCCATCAAAGTACACACTTTAACTTTGTCAGCTTGTTTACCTCTGGATCACCCATTTTCAAACTTTAATCAGGTCAAACTGTTTGTCAGGGGAGTTGACCACATTAATTCTCCAAGAAAAAAAGATTGGGTCTTCTTTGGGATTTGAACTACATATGTTCATAGATAGCTACTAGGCTATTGGTCCTAGGGCCTATATAAGCCTAGCCAAATGGTACCCTGGCTTTTGCCACCCAAGAAAATTATTTTCCTGTGCCCCTGTCAAGCAGAGCCACAGAGGTGATCCATGGGGTGAATTTCCAATCTCCCATTCAATCATCAAGATTTTTCTTAAAGAGTGCTAATGAGGAGCCTTGTTTGATATAGATAGGTAGTTTGTTCCAGAGTATGGGAAGTCTCTGGGACTGAAGCTTCTTTTTAAACCAGCTGCTAATTCTTTTACAGTTTTGAGTTGGGAAACTGTTGTGTTAGTCACTTTATCCACAGTTAGAAAAGTTTCCAAGTTACAGAAATGTTTGTGTATTCCTCTTTATTTTTTCATCAGGGTAGACTAAGTCTTAAGACCAATCATTCATGCCTAAAGTGATTTCTGAATTTACTCTTAATCACTGTATCCAGATTCTTATTTTCTTTTCAC
>NC_056737.1:565744557-565777057 GCF_019279795.1 Protopterus annectens
CTCGTGTGCTTTTCTATCAAATGTTCTTAGATTAAATGTGCTTGAGCTTAAATGTGCTTTAGATTACATTTTTAGATATTTTATTATTATGAGTCTTATATCAACAGTATCATCTATCTTTCTATCTTGCTATCTTTATCGCTAACTAAATATATATCTGTATCTATCTATATATATTTATAAATACACACACACACACACACACACACACACACACATATATATATATATATATATATATATATATATATATATATATATATATATACATATGTGTGTGTGTGTGTGTGTGTGTGTGTGTGTGTGTGTGTGTGTGTTATATGATTTATCACTACACATATTTTATCACCTGTTGAAATGCTGATGCTTTTCATCGGTAGTATGGTTGGTCAAGTTATGTAATAGTCAAACTTCATTAGACTGACTGTTACATAATCCGAGGGCTTTTCCCCTTTCTTCAAGGTTGTGTGACACCAGAGTTGGTATATTTAATCACCGGGTGGAGAATGGAGCCTCCACAATGGATGTGGGAGTGAGGCATCACCACATAAAAGGTGTTTTTTGTTTTACAATTGGTAATCACACATATAACATATTGCCTTATATTTGCAATTACTTTTTAATTGATTTTGTTGGTGATTAATGGTTACCATAGATGAGTTTTTCCATGTATTTTTTCAAACAAACTCACTTATGATTATCCATTACCAACTCATCTATCTATCTATCTATCTATCTATCTATCTATCTATCTATCTATCTATCTGGCTATCTAGCTATCTGTCTATTTATCTATCCATCTATTTAAATATCTATATCTATCTATCTATCTATCTATCTATCTATCTATCTATCTATCTATCTATCTATCTTTATTTATTTCTATCTGTTTATCTGTCGCTCTATTAGTTAACTTCATTTTGTTAAATCCTTTTTTACCAATAGAATGAAGTGTGTCCTATATTAGTATAATGCATGTATAGCTGAATGGTGCATGCTTGGTTTACCTCTGGAAATTTTGAAATTGGGAAGATGGATTTCTGAAGGTGAGTGTAGGTTTGGGGGAAGAAATATAAAGTAAAAACAAAGGTATTAAATATCAGAGATATACACACACACACACACACACACACACACACACACACACACACACACACACACACACATATTTTCCAAGAAAGAAACAAGTATTTGCCTTCTCTCTGAGTAATTTTGACTTTAGAGGAGATTGTATTTAAACACCAGTGTTGATGGGTACTGTAATCTTTCTGCTTGCATAAAACACATACTTTAGACAAAAATGATTTACAATCCTCTGAGTTCAAATTTGTGCATACTAGGTGGTCTCTTTTCTGTTGTTCTGCAGATTTCTATATTACCAAATTGAAACTGTAAATAGATGAACACCACAACATCGACACATAAAGATTGAAGTAGCAAAACTATGAAAGGCCACTTGAGCAAATTTTTTTCCAGGGGAAAAAAAAAATCACTCGGCCGACCAAAACAAATTGTTAAACCCTACAAATGTGAGAGTCTTCACCCCCACACCCCTCCTAATTAAATATACTCTGAGATCGCTCTACAGTGGAAAAAAATGGCAAATTCCCGATGACGGGCAAGCAATTTTGTTTCCCCTGGAAACAATTTGCTGAAGTGTCTGTTCATAGTTTTGTTACTTCAGTCTTTATGTGTCAATGTTGTGGTGTTTATCTATTTACAGTTTCAATTTGGTAATATAGACCCATTCTGGAGATCCGGGCAACCAGTGTTTTTTTTTTTGTTTGTTTTTTTTAACATGTATTACAATACATTCTGTTGTTTATTCTATATTTTGTGTTATCTTTTTTTCCTTCAAAATTGTACAGATTTTACAATGAACTTAGGCATTATAGTGCCAGTCTAAAGTTATGGCTGTAGGCTTCCTAGGGGTATATCATTTTTATAATTATTACCTCTGTAATGATAAATGACAGTAATCAAAATAAATGAAATATATCAAATGATAACATTTTAAAAGAAATTTAATAAACATTGTAAATATAGTCTATAAACATGTTTTTGCTTGAGGACATAGTTGTTTGTATGGCCCTGTTTAACTTAATAAATATAAAGAGTTTATTTTCTCAGGCATAGATGGAATAGATGTCTTCTCAGAAAAATCAGCTATTACCCTTACAATGATACAGTGCAAATCTGGATATGGATTATTTAAGGTCCAAATCTAAAAGACTTGCCTCACTGTTGGTGACTTACACCTGTGTAAGTCTGCTGTACAGATAGACTTCAAGTCACTTGTAACAAAAGCAAGTCTTTGGGAATCTGAAGATGAGCAGGAGGTGCTTTTTCTCCTCAAATGAAGAGAATCTGCTTTTGCAATTTCATACTTATATTTGTTTTGCTTTAATCCACATTTACTAAATGATGAGATCTTATAGAGATAGCACCATGTTCTAAAAATTTACATTTTTAGTGTTTCTAACAAGCCTTTAAGCAATAATTGTATCTGTTTCTTTTTAAATCATAAATACCTGGTGTGTTGTTAAGCATTACTAAACTGAAATTATTTAGCATATGACAGGGTGCCTAGAGAGGAGTTCTGGTATTGTATGAGGAAGTCAGGAGTGGCAGAGAAGTATATAAGAGTGGTACAGGATATGTACAAGGGTAGTGTGACATTGTTGAGGACTGCGGTGGGAGTGACAGATACGTTTAAGGTGGAGGTGGGATTACATCAAGGATCAGCTCTGAGCCCTTTCTTATTTGCAGTGGTGATGGACAGGTTGACAGACGAGATCAGACAGGAGGCTCCGTGGACTATGATGTTTGCAGATGACATTGTGATATCTAGTGAGAGCAGGGACCAGGTTGAGGAGACCCTGGAGAGGCAGAGATATGCTTTAGAGAGGAGAGGAATGAAGGTCAGCAGGGCTAAAACAGAATATATGTGTGTAAATGAGAGGGAGGGTAGAGGAATGGTGAGGATGCAGTTTAAGTACCTGGGATCAACAGTTCAGTGTAATGGTGAGTGTTAAAGAGAGGTGAGGAAGAGAGTACAGGCAGGATGGAATGGGTGGAGAAGAGTGTCAGGAGTGATTTGTGACAGACGGGTACCAGTAAGAGTGAAAGGGAAGGTCTACAAGAGGGTAGTGAGACCAGCTATGTTATATGGGTTGGAGATGATAGCATTGACGAAAAGGCAGGAGTCAGAGCTGGATGTGGCAGAGTTAAAGATGTTAAGGTTTGCACTGGGTGTGACTAGGATGAACAGGATTAGGAATCAGTATATTAGAGGGTCAGCTCAGGTTGGACAGTTTGGAGACAAAGCAAGAGAGGCGAGATTGCGTTGGTTTGGACATGTGCTGAGGAGGGATGCTGGGTATATTGGGAAAAGGATGCTAAGGATGGAGCTGCCAGGTAAGAGGAAAAGAGGAAGGCCTAAGATAAGGTTTATGGATGTGGTGAGAGAGGACATGCAGGCAGTTGGTGTGAAAGAGCATGATGCAGAGGACAGGAAGAAATGGAAACAGATGATCCACTATGGCGACCCCTAACGGGAACAGCCGAAAGAAGATGATGATGAGATGACTAAACTGAAATTATTTAGTTACTTTTTATTTTAGTGTTCAGTGATATTTTAGAATTAAGTTTGGAACCACAAAACACACAGATCCTTTACAGTGAGATCACCCTGTGGTGTCTCATTTAAGCAGGCATTTGCTAGTTTATTCTTTTGTTAGGAACCCATCTACAAGAGCACCTTTTGGGTGTATAGGTCTTAACCCTGGTACTGGGTAGGGGAAGGGCTACCCACATCACTGTGACTTACAATATTCCTACCCTATGAGTGCATGCTTCTGTACTCTTGTTAATAAAGGCCATCACTTGGCACTGGCTTGGAGATCCATAAGCCCACCCTGAGAATGCCTATTACACCACTGTCCCTCCTCTGAGGGATTGTGGATGTACAAGTCCTGCTCTGCCCCAACCCTACCAACCAAGATTGACCCTCACATCACCACAGCCCCCATTGCAGGATCCATCATAAACCTGAGCCATTAGCTTAACTTGAGTTACTGGACCATAGTGATGACTTTATCTTTATAGGACTGAAGTCTATAAGATCCCTTGGCAACATTACAAGAAACAATATAACACATTTTGTATTCCTGTGCATCCTTTATGCTATCACTCTGCACTGTAAGATCCTTATTTCAAATTCTGCAGACAAAAAGTGATCAGTAATGGAACTAGACCTGAGAAGACTGATGAAATCTTCTAGCAAGAGTAAGTAGTTTGCCCTCCCTGGTGCTGCCACTGTAGTTTAAATGAGATATTACAGCAGTTTTCACAACTTAGACAAATATTGTCCTAGAGAAAGTGTGACCAAACTTTGCATAGCTTTTCTGGCTTAGGAAAAGAGAAAGAGAAAATCTGACTGTGACCGGAGAGGAAAAGTGGAAATGGTCAGAAAAGTAAAAACATTTTTGCCAGACCACAAACCATCTAGATAAAAGTACCTGAGCACCTGACACTTTCCATTTCAGTTTTATAGTTTCAAGAGAAGCAGGGTTCACAGGAACTGATTTCTTTCTGTTTCGGGACATGTTTGCTGTTGCTTTTCTGAGACTTGGAAGTAATATAGTTACCCTATGGAATTATGTGAGAATCACCACTTCTACTACTAAAGATGGGCTAAAAGCTGAGGTGGTGAAGGTCTTATAGCTGGACTCTCATTTGCCTTTTGTTTCTATGTATGAACTTTCTGCTTCCCTTCTTTGAGTCCAGCTTTTCTCCAAACACTGGGTTAATCAGATAAGTGAGAATCCTGATGAACCTGATAGCATAGATGAGAATTATGGGTACAGTAAAATTAGGCAGATAAGCTAGTTGCATGCCAGACATCTCACCATAGCCGGAAAAGAGGAAAGGTATGTACTTTTATACAGTCACCTATAGTGTTAAAAGTAGTGATGGGGGAGTGCAGTGTTAAGCATAATCGTTCACACCGGTCACTTTATTCTATTGGCAACAGTGTTTTTGCAATCCCTTCATATTGCATAACTTGATTGTCCACAGTTTTGTTCAAAAACCACATTTGTCTCACATTTATTTTATGTATTTATTAGTGTGTTGCAAAACATCGATAATTAAAGTCACTAACAAATGACCAATATTGCTATTGTTTCTGTAACCTCTTTATTTGGCATAACTTTACACTGTCCTAAGTTTTGACTGAAAACTGTGTTTATCTCTTTTATTTTTTATTTTTATTTCTTTACTTTGTGGGTAAAAACTGATGAATGCAGTCATTAACAATCTCCCGGTATTCCTGTCAAGTCTTCATGCTGTTTACTTATATGATAGCACAGCTCTTTTGCTGTATTAACTCTTACTGAATAATGATGAACATACAAATGTGCTCCTTCCTGCAACTGAGTGAAAAGGCTGAGGGCTAGGCTTGGTAGCAGTCCGAGTCAAAGCACTTCATAAGTTTGTGTCATGTTAAACTCCAGCAAAGTTGCTCAGACCAACAAAATTAACTCACAGGAGGTAAGAAATTCTAACAAAATGTCAAAACAAGTAGTGCAGAGCAGAGTGACTTTTGTGAAAAATGTCAACATTTCTAAAAATAAATTAGTGACTTTAGCAGATGAAATTTCAAAGATTGCTTCTGCAGAAAAAAGACCGAAAAAAAAAACCAAGATCCATTTGGATACAATGCCCTTAAAGCATCGATCTTGTTATATAATAAGCTTTATTGACAGAATTTATTTCTTAGGGATCCCTAATGAACTAACGTTTCATGTATTTTTTTATCTTGATCAATGGTTTCATTGCATTTATTTTCAGTAACTTCATCACTCCAGCTTTCATTTTTCTTTCTGCTTATGCCTTTCTGGCTGTTTCTGAAGGGATTCCAATTGTATGTTGATAGAATACTTAAATGTAGGTAGAAGTAATAAACTGAATACTCGTATTCAGAATGCAAACATTCACATAAATTATCCATTGTGTATTCTTTTCTAGCAACATAGTCTGAATGGGAAGATTTATGGAAAGAGTATAAGAACCAGCTTATACATTTATTTATATGGTACACAGAGTTAAAATGGAACTAAATAATTTATCGTCTTAGCAGATCTAGCAGTAGATATTTCCTTTATGCTGTATCACCTTCTTATAAAATTAAATTGCTTTCTGTGCTAGCCAAATGTGTTTGTTTATGGTCTTTAAATGCATTATTGTCTTTCTGTTCTTTTCTTTTTTGATTATGTCACCTTCTTATCCATACTCAATATTGAATTCCATTGAGAGAATGAAAAATTATATACATTAAAAATGAATTGTGGCCTATCATATGTATCTCCAGGTGTTCAATCACAAAATTCACAATGAGATATCTTACTGCATTATATTATTGAGTGCAAGTCTAATTATCATGCCAATAATGTAACGGATGATCTTGTTAGTCCCACCCCACCATGTATCCTCAAGTAATGCACAGCAATAAATGAGACATACATGACAGTTTTTAAGCATGTCAGTCACGTGAATGACCCCCAAGTACTTGTTATATATACATTTAGTAAACTGTGTAGCTTTATTATTTATTTTTTCACATATGCTGCTACTGATGAGGGTCATCTGTTGGGCTCATGCTGTACCGTCAGTGAGAGGTCACTGACAGGCTTTCTGTTACAGCCCTTCAGTCAAAATGAAAATTTTAAAGAATTTAGCTTTTTTGTTGTTTTCTGTTACAGATAGTCATTTAATTTATTGTTTATTCAGATGTCACATTTGTTTTACTGGTTTACTTTATAGGAACAGTGTAAGCACTGCTCTTCTGTGGACATTGTTGGGGTACTGCTTTTTACTTTTTGAACCATGGTTGCTGTACAATAACAATGTCGTATGGATCACAATGCTACAGATATTGCCCAAGACAAAAGTCTCATTGTAGATGCTCTTTGCTCATTTTATGAGCCTGTATGATTGGTACATTAGTAGAATTAAATAAAACCATTGATGTTATACAAGTGATCTGCAAAAGAGAAAAAAATGTGTTAGTTACTTTTTATGCTATTATCTTTTTCCATACAATTATAACTCTGTGTAGCTGTTGATATTGTGACATGAATTCTCATCCAGACATTGTGACAGGAATTCTCATCCATTATCTACTTCATCCTAAGGCAATCTCTATACTAAGCTCACCAATTACTTAGATAACATTAGATATCAATAAAAATCATTCTAGAATATTCAAAACTATGCCTTTGGTGTTAAACATTACCATCTGGAGATGATATTGTCCACACCCATAGTGCCTTTTTTAAACAATGCCATCCTGATTAATCTACCAGCATAATGAAGCAAACAAAGAGGGATATGAAGGTTTTACTGATCAATGTTAGGAGCCTAAACAAGAAACTTCACTCCCTACAACCCTTTTTATCCCAGAGGAAGTAGACATCTGTGTACTGACTGAGACATGATTTAGAATTTCAGACAACACTCCAGGAGTGCAGGGCTATAACACCTTCCACACATTTTGACTAGCTATTGCGCAGAAGGAGAAAGCAGTGGAGGTGTTGAAATCTTCATCCAGAAGAGACTAAACTCAAGGCTGGAAAAGCAGCATGATGCACTAGAGCTTCATCCTTTCTAAATAGCCATTAGAAAGGTCTAGTATCATATATTAGCTAGCTATAGAACCCCTTCTGTATCCCAAGAAAGCCACAACTCCTAGTTATAGGAATTGGAATTACACACTATTAATGCTAATACCATTTCCTAGGTGATCTAAATTATCCAGCTGTAGACTAGGAAACCTACACCACCACTAGTTCACAAATATGAAACAATTAGTCTGAGTACCCACTAAGGACAGCAATGTGGATCTTGTCCTTCCTAATATGGGGGCATCTTGCACCATCTCTTCGCATCTTCATCACTTGTTAGGTCTGATCATGAAGCTGGCTCCTTCAAAATAAAATTGAAACCAGAGGCCCTTCCAATGAATGTACCTTAAGAAAGTTTTATTAAGACAAGCTACCCACTCCTAAGTGATACATTGGCAATCTTCAAATATGTATCATACATAACTCCACTGAATACATGGAGACAAGGACCAGCACACTATACCAGCATGCAAACAGCTGCAAAGCTGCAGCTGTATCCTGTAAAAATAAGAGCAGGGCAAATCTCAGAAAAGAAATCTGTGGTGGAACCATAATGTCAACAAACTTTACAATAAAAGGAAAATAATTTTGACCAAAAGTAAGAATAGCAATTTCAAGAATGAAAAACCCTCATCAGTGAAATAAAGAAACAACACAGAAGCTTAATAAAATCTACCAAATCTACCAAAAATGAGTCTGAGGCTAAAAAATCCACCCAAGCCAAACAATCACAAGGCCTTTTTAGTTATGTATGCACAAAGCAGTAATACACTGAGATGATTGTGAACGATGTTACCTACACTGAGGCTGAAGATATAGCAAACTTGCTATCCAATAAATTCAGTGAAACTTTACACCTGTCTTCCCTCCATCTATCCCAGAAAACATACCTGTAACTGATTTGTATCCAACCATCATACAAGTCCAAGTCCTAAAGGCACAATCACAACCTAAAAATATTGCATTGATTTGTCCTGACAGTATCCCTGGATGCATTTTCATTAGAATGAAGCATGACATAGCCACCCCTAACAAAACTGTTCAACTTCAGACTCCATACAGGTTTTGTGCAAGAAAATGGGGAACAGCTACAGTCATTCACTTATTTAAGGGATGCCCTTCCATAGACCCAGGCAATTACAGACCCATACGTCTGACCAACCTCATATGCAAAGCCATATAAATACTTATCATGGAACTAATCAATAAGGACATAGCGAACCTCCAAACACTGGACCCGTCTCAGACTGACAGATTCGTCAAGGGGCAGGTCATGTTTACTCAGCCTTGTAATCTTTTTAGAAAAGGTTACCAAAGCAATGGATAAATGTAAAATTCTACACACAGCATACCTCAACCTGGTCAAAGCTTTTGCCACAGTCTCTCACCTCAGGTAGCACAGCTAAGTAAACTGTGAATAAACCCCTACATCACCAGCTGGATTGCTGAATATCTCACAGCTAGGATGCAGGAGATCAGAATAGGGGAAATTATCTGCACAAAGACAGCAGGCACAGCATTTGGTGTTAGGACTTCAATTTGATATTTCCTTCTCTGAAGTAAAAGACAAAACCAAAGGAGTTTGTCTAATTAAGTTTGCAGATGATTGCAAGCTAGAAGCAGACAGTGAATCCTAAACTGACTTAGCCATTCCGCAGGAAGGTTGTCCCATACAAATAAATAGCTCCGGAATTATTGACTGAAATTATATGCCAAATCGTATTCTCACAGAAGTCAACTACCCCTGAGAATTTACCATATTGGCAATATGCCCCTAAGAGTTGACCCAGTCCTTTGGGATTTTGGATCATCTGTTGACAGTGAACTAACATTCGACAAATATGTTTCCACTGTAGTAAGAAACTCCTTCTATATTGTGCAGCTTATAACAAAGTGATTGATTCTAGATCTAGAGTTGTAAATCACTGAGTATAATGCCCTCCTTTGGCATGTATCTGTCCAGACACATACAACAACTGGAATGCCCACAGATACTTTACTGAAAAGATACAATGCCTAATCAATATCTCCTAAGTAGACTGAATCAAAACCCTGTCACTATATCTGGTATCTTACAGACTGCTAAGAGGTGACCCATATTTAACATACAAGACATCTTGTGACCTAATGCTGATGAACCAACTGCATGTCAGCAAGTCAAATGGCATCAGAAATAATCCATCCATGGATCTAAACCACTTCTACACATCAACGGAAGGATTTGGAGTGAGAGCTATATCTCACCAAGGATACCACTACTGTGGAGCAGATTCCCTTGGATCTATGACCAGGTAATAGAACATTTATCATAGGACTGCACTATTTATGGACAGAGGCAGTTCATAAATGCTTTATTACACTCATGAGTCCCCTCAAATTATCCATGGTATGATCATAGTTATTTGCACTAGGGGTAAAATATAATTATCAACCATGGGATGCATAGGGCCAATAACCCTGTGGAGCGAAACTTAGATCTAGATGATTGTCACTGTTGGAGTGACATCCTGACCCCATGTGCAAAAATGGGAAAAGAGTTTCTGGATGGATGGATGGATGGATGGATGGATGCATAATGTCAATCCAACACCAAATGTGATAGGTTATTTCAAGCACCAAAAAGGGAAAATGACTTGGCTTAAAATGGCCTGCAAGGGCACTAGCCTAGTTCTTCTAAATAAACCTAAAAGCTACTGATCAGTTTCAATAAAAGTAAGCCTTTTACTTAGACCATATTCATCCACATCCTTACAACCTATACTGCTGGAGTTCTCAATAATCTTACAGTAGTGACATGGTAATATATCAGATGTTCATGCTACGAGGGCTTGCTTATGCCTACATATTGGTATTTACTTAGGAATATAGGGTAGTTAGTGGGGTAGCTGGATGGATTTGATCTTCCAGTTATACCATATACGTTCATGTGGAGAGTAATCATTCAGGAAAACATATGGAATTTTGATCTGTGCACTGATGTACAAGAACATCTATTGCCATTATTCCTACTCATGTTTAAGGACTGCTCTTCTGTATTCTCTTGAAGTGACCGGGGTGGCAAGTTTCTCCTCATAAACCTACAATGCACTTACAAAGTTCACATTTTGCCTTGCCTAGTAGTAGCCCACTGAGGCCAATCTTATATATCTATGGTATCAATTGTATGATTATTCCTGCAGTGGCAATCTGTCAAATGGCTTCTCTGGTGCTGTAAAAGTCTTTCCCTATTATGTAGTATTTTCCTTTGAGGCTTTCCCCATTATGCAATGTTTCCCTTTGTTCAGCAGAGTCTACATAACACTAGACTGAAGTTAGCACACACACACACACACACACACACACACACACACACACACACACACACACACACACACACACACACACACACACACACACACACACAGTGTTCTATGTTAGTGGGTCACTCCACCAAGAACGTCTGTAATGGGGACACTGTAACTTTAAACACATGCTTTTATTTTAAGGTTGAGTTTAACCGATGATGTTGCAGAATACACAGTTATGGGTCTCCCATTTCTGAACGGGCATTTGTGTGAGAATCATTATGCTTCATCCTATTGACTAGCTAAAATGTAACACCACAAAGTTAATCCAAAGCAATATTACTACTATTTCATCTACAGCAAAGATTATGAACCTCTGCATGCATTCAACTGAATTTGCCTGGATAGTTTAATATTTAACCATATGGCTTTTCTACCATGGTTCTTGACTGTGATGATTGAGTAAAACTTTAGCTGCGATACAGACAACATAACTGTACCAAATATTTGCCTGATTCTCATTGTATACTTCATGATGGTACCTTATAAGGCATATCATACAAACATTAATTTCCCCTCTATGTTTTTCACTGGATACTGCAGCAATATTTCACTAGTGAACAACAGATCCTGTCTTAATCTTCCAGCTTTTAAGACAAACTCAGAACTTAACTGAATAATAACCTATTTATTGACTGACTGACTGATTTGCATATATATGTATTTATTTATTTATTCATTCTTTCACTCTGTTGGTAATTGTGTAGATAATCTGGTCCTTGAATCATTTTCAACCATGTCCAAAGCAAAATGGCAGAAAATTTAAGATATTTGCAGACATGCAGTAAATAATGCAATACACCCTAACATTACAATGAAAGAGGCATTGCCACAGTATTAGTAAATACAATGCATACTTCAGCACAGTAGATCGGGGGGAAATAATATTATATGTGACATGGTGTAGGATAATAAACAATTCAGGCAGTATAGTAAATTGGAAAGTAAATAAAGATCATATACTGAGAGATTTCTTCTCTTGTCAGTAAATGTAGAATTTTACATGTTTGTTGTGTAAAGTGATAGGATTCAGGTAGAGGTGGGCTAACTATGGTTTTAATAGCAGCTACATTTAAATATTTTTCTTAGATATTTTAGAAGCTTAATCTGCAATTGTTTATAGTCTGTTAGTTTGCATATTCTGGAGGGAAGGTATATCCAGTTAGCTGGAATAATTATGCAGAAACTATTTTTCTCCAATAGCTTAGTTGAAGGGAGGTCATTAGCATGTGTTCTTAACATGTAAAGGGAGACCAAATGTCACTACTTGTTAGTTGACTCACCATAAATAAAAATCAACAACTATGTCTGATAAGATAATTAGATCACTGTTTCAGTTCTTACTGATGCTCTCTTACTTGCTTGAGAAATAAGAAACTAATATACAAAAGTAATACAAATTATGTATTTAACTGAAGAGAAGAACGCTGTTCTGAGCAATAACTAAGAAAATCAAACCATAGACAGAAGATGTCATGTGAGAATCATGGTCTTGTCAGGAAAAAAAAACAGAAGGAGGAAATTCAATGGGTTCAACAGCACCTGTATTTCGAAGCTCACCCGGTAGCAGTTTATTGCTGCTGACTGTGCATGAGAACAGCAGATTAATCTAGTTTTTCAAGAACATTTACATACAAACTGTGTTGGCAGGACAAGTACAATTGCAATGAACTTTAGAAATCATTCCAGCTCTTGTTATAAAATATTCAATTATTGTTGTTCATTGTTATAGAAATTAACTACTTATTAAAAGAAAAGCATTCTTCCCCAACAAAAAAATATATGTCCATGCTATCCTAGCAATGACTACAAATAAAAAAAAGAAGTGGTTTATTGCATTTATTACAGAAACATTTCTGGATTCAAATTTTCAAGAAGGAGCAACTGGGGATGAGTGTGTTAAACCTTTCTCTTAAGAAACAACAACTGTTCAAAATCTGTTTCCTGCATTAACTGATATCAATCACAAGGACTATTTGCATGCAGTGTTACATTCCCAGACCTCCATATTTGGTTAATGAGAAGATTCCCAATATTAACTTAAAACTGATGTTGATCACTTCTGTGGTGCTTTGGAATAATGCTGTATCTGTTACCCAGAAACATATAGAAGTAGCTTCATCTGTGATGCCCTAAGCTGATATAATTTTACACAGCATTTGCTTGATGGGAGAAGGAGATAATATGCTTATTCTGACTGATTCTGAGCATCCCTAAAAGTGGGTAAAATTACAAATGTTACACTGGGCACTGATAAGTGCATAGGTGATATATATAAAATACTGCATCCATTCTACATCTATGTGATGAAAATCTGACTGACCATAGAGTTTGTGCATTCATAGCTTTTTTTTCTCACATTTTACACATCATTTATATTAAGTACTTTAAACAGTCAGTGATGCATTCATGTACTAACTTTTTAGGTGTAATCACTACCTACTTATAGCATAAATTGTTATTATCAAATTCAGAAGGGTGGTAATCATATAAATGTAATGTAAATCACTTGGCAAAGAATGACTTTTACCTGACCACAGCAAAATGTGGTCAAATATGGCACAAAACTCTGCTACCATCAAAGGTGCAAAATATTTCAAATGATTTGTATAGCTTCTAGCATAACAATTTCAGAGAACAGAAGTTTCAAAATACAGAGATCAATTATATGGATTTCTAAAAACATGGTTTGTGAAATCAAATGCAGGAAATGTCTAGAGACAGATTTTAAAGAAGAGACAAGCCAGCCACTCAGAACTAAAATGAATGCCCATGAACTACAATTACAAATAAAATGACTGACAAGCCAACGGCAGCACACGTTTCCCATTCTGATCATTCTGCATCAGATAAGGCCATCATGGTTGTTCAGGGATATTTTCATAAACATTTGGAAGGAAGAACAATGGAGATTAAGTTCATTCAATAGTTTGGTCTGAGAATCAGTAGTTTTACCTGGATATTGGTTTTATGAAACACTAAAGCATTTAAGAACTTTCTATCTGAACAACTAACATTGGACACAAATAAGATGTACTGACCAGCAACATTTGTTTTCTGGTAATGCATGATCTTGTGATGTGTTTTCCCTGTATCCAAACTACTGACTATTTCAGAGTACTAACAACAACTAAAATAAATGGGGTTTGTGTTTTAGCACCTGCATTTTATTTGTTACTTGAGAATAGCAATTTTCACATAAGGTAAAATTCTACGCAGAAAAGCAGTAATCATAAACATAAGAGTCAATAAGTTGTTAATGTTCGGAAAGCTCTAAGAACTGCTGTTCCTCAAAGGTATCTGCCAAGAACTTAGACTACCATAACAACTTTTTTTTTTCTTTTTTCTCTCTTTTCTCTCTCTCTGGCATACAAACTCTTCTTTCTTTTTCTTTCTGTCTTTCTTTCAGTTTGCTAAAACACAGCCTGTGTACTAAATGCATGCACAACATCCATACATTCTAATTCTGTATCTTATTCTCTTGGTAACCCTTGCTTTTCTCATCATAGTGAGCTGTACATTATTGCAAACACTTATTTTCTGTTAAACAAGACATCTGTCTCACAACGATTATTTGTTTATGCAGGCTAACAAATTCCAAATTATGCTGGGAAAAATAATTGTGAGTCAAACAACACGGCCCAGGCAGGATAAACTTCTATTGAACACCAAGAATGTATAAAAACTGTTTTATTGAAGAAGATTAGTGATTTCACTGGGTTACTGCTTCATCAGACCAAATACAAAAGTATGTTAAATACAAAAGTATGTAAAAACACAAAGATATTTAAAACATAGCACAACTAATCAACTAAAACTAATTAAAAAGACCAATCAAACAAAAGTGATGGGTTACATTGATGAAATAAAAGAAGACTCATCTAAACAGATGAAAATACTGAAGTTATTAAGCAACTAAAAGTACAGATTGCAGCATTAGAAGACTTTGTGTCTGACACTGACTGTAGATAAACAGAAGGAGAAAACAGTATTGAATTATTGCTACAGCAAAACAACAAACTTGTTGAGAAACTGGGTGACATGGAAAATAGAGCAAGGAGGAATAATACTAGAATCTATAGCATCCCGGAATAAATGGAAGGGGACAGCATGGTGAATGTTTTATCTAATTGGATTCCCAAAACTTTAAGTATACCAGAAGCCCTATCCTTTCATATTGAAAGGGCACACATATCTCTGACTACAATTCTTTCAAGCAAAAAACATTCTCATCCTAGATCTATCATTATGAAATTCATCTCTAGTCAAGATAAGGACATTGGCTTTGCTTGGTCACTTACACCTCTGAAAATAGGCAATCAATTAATTACATTTGACAAGGATTTCATTTCCATTGTAATGCCAAAAAGAAAATCATGCATTCCACTTATAAATTTTTTTAAAAAAGGCTGGCTACAAAGCACAACTGATCTTTCCAGCTAAACTAAGAATTTATCTAACTGATGGCAAAAAGATCTTTGAAACACCTGAGGAAGCTACTTATTTTATACTAAAGAAGAAATTACTAAACGCAGAGGATAACATGGATACCACTATTACTTTAAAGGGACAGACAACAAGAAGTGAATGGTATGTTAAAGAAAAGACAAATTTAGAGACAATTAAGTAACTCAAAATCCCTTATCTTTATATGACAATGAAAATAACTACAGCTTTTTTCTGATCACTAAAATAAGGTAACATATTTTGTTTCTGCCCACATTAAAGGATAGTAGCAAATTTCTCGTATTATCATTATAAGCAATATAAAAACCTTAAAGGAGAACTAATGAACCTTATAACAATGTTATAACAAATGCAGTATTTTACTTATGTTCTAGTTAATATGAAAAAACAGTATAATTGTTTTTATCATCCTGACACTTTTCATTTCTATTTTACATCATTATATTAATTCTATGGGTTATACCAGCTACTGTATATGTTGTATAATGAATATGAAGGTTCTCAGTTAAAAAAAAATGCTTATACAAAACAGTTGTGATTTTTACGACTAACATGCCATTTTCATACTTCCTTAAGATATTATGAAGCTGCTTATATGGCAAATATCATTAATTCAGTGTTAAAAAAACATATTTTATGCTGTTTGATTTCTTTTTATTTTAAACAAAGTTTGAAGGCTAAAAATGGCTTTTTAGACTATTCACAGCTTGTATAATGTAACTGCGAGCATTTTGTGTTTAAAAACTCTTCAATTACAGCTTAAAAGCCTGCCAACATATTTTAGAAGCTTTTTTTGAAGTGTGATGAAGTTAGTTTGAGCTTCTAGATGATCTTAGACCCTCCATTTTTGTGAAAAGCCATTTTGACATCATTCAGGGAGTAATCTGTGACCCTTGAACTCTAATCTTCTTGCTGAACACTACAGACCAATCACAGATCAAAATTGACTTTTCATTGCTTTCCTTCTTAAAAATTCAATGTTTTATGTGTAAATAAACTGTAAGTATTATTTTATTTGTAAACAAGAGTTAAATTATGTTCTAAGTTAAACATGTTTGAAATTTCTGTGTACATTTTATATATGAACAGAAAAGGCTTTTAGCATTTCTTCCTTTTTGCTTTATTCCTAGTATAGTTGTTATATTTCTTCAGCTATTTCTTTTTGCAATTGAAGGAATCAGCCACTAGATGTCATGGGAAGACTACTTTGTGGCTTGAGTGGAAAACAGTTCATGCTTGGAATAATACATTCTATGCTGAGAATTTTTGAAGTGTACATTGTTATTGTTTTTAATTTAGATAGTAAAATTTTGTCCATAACAAGAGTCGTGCTGAAGTATTTTAAAAATAACAGGAAAATTTTACAAAACTAATATCAATGCAACATTTTATGTAATATCAGCTTATAAAGTTCTCAGTTTAAATATGAATGGGTTAAATAACCCAAAGAATAGAAGTAGTATCAACAAATATTTATCTTTACTTAAGGCTGATATCGTTTTTTTTACATGAAACCCATTTATTAACAGGGAATTTGATCAGAGTATTGATAAAGAACTATGCAGTACTGATTAGCTCCCAATTCAAGCATAAAAGAAAGGGTGTCCTAATCTTATGAAAAAGATCCTCAAGACTGCCTCAGATCATAGATACTTACTCAGATAATGATGGTATGCTTGGAATAGCAGTAATAAAACTGAAAAATAAATGTTACACCCTTATTATTGCATATTAGTTGCCACGTATTGGCATAAAAACTGTTAAAAAAGTCTTAGATACTATGACTTTACATTCTAGCAGGAAATACTTCTTGCAGGTGATTTTTGCAGTATTCTATTTCTTTCTGATACCACTAATGCTAAGCCATTCAGGATTTCTCCAATAGCAAAATATTTAAATAACTACATAAATACAAGAAATGTGAAAGATATACATGATATAAAATTATCTTTTTCTCTACAGTTCTCTCATTATTCTTATAGATTTGGTATGCAGATTGACATAGGCAAAATATTGGTAATCAGTTCATTATAGTCAAAAATAGATGAGGTATTGATGGTCTCATGCCCTGTATCAGATCATAACACTATTACTTTTAAAATAATTTTTAGTACAGACACTTTAAATTTTTGTCAAATAATCCATGCTTACATTACAAAAGTAAAGGCTTTTGAGAATAGATGTTAAATGAAATAAAACAATTCATGGAGTTTAATAGTAATGGCGAGGTTTCAGATACAGTATTATAGGATACCTTAAAGGTGGTTATATATGACAAAGTTAAAAGCTGTATTTTATCCAAAAGAAGAGAGCCCCCACAGGAAGTTAACAGATCTACAAAATGAAATTGATAATTTAAAACTAAATCTGCACCTAATGATAAATATGCATTGGATAATATTTAAAAATTTTAAATAAAGAATATCAAGATATACTATAATATAAAATTGCTATTAACTCAGAGAAAATAAAACTACACTCATATTCAGTCAACCCTAATAATTTTCATAAAATTTCAATGAGATCAAAGTACTTAAATGAGAAAAATCATAAAAAAAATTATATACAATGACAATAACAAGATACTAAGAGTCTCAGACTTAACAAAACAAATTACTTTAAGAAGCATTATGAAAATATTAATAATTCACATTTATGTATAAGAGGCAATAACATTATAGAGGGCTTTCTACAAGAAAATATTCAAGGTAAATTATCACATGACAGCACAGCATTAGTAAAAATTGATAAAACCTTCACTTTCAAGGTATTCAAAGATCAAATAAGCAATCTAAAGAACAATAAAGCACCAGGATTAGATGGACTAATACTAGAATTACATAAAATGTTACTTAATAAAATATTATGACTTATACTAAGTAAATTTCAGGAAGTTAGAATTGCACCCATCATTCCACCCTCATGTAAATATTCTATTGTCTCACCCATTTTAAAACCTGACCAAAAACCCACCTCATGTTCTTTGTGTAGACAAATGTCTTTGTTGAACATAGACTACACAATGTTCATGTCAATTAGTAAACAGATTACACACTGTTCTATCCAAATTAATAAATGAGGACCAAATTGGGTTCATAAGAAATAGAAAGACCTAAGATAATATAATAAGACTCCTATCTCTAACAGACATAGCAAACAAAAAAATAAACTATCTATTCTAAGTTTTGACATTGATAAAGCTTTTGATTAATTAAACTGGTTTTATGTCTTATTCAAAATTTTATAAGAGTACAATATTTCCACAGACTCCACAAGGTTACTCAAAAAACTTTATGAAAATTCCATCTCTTTTGTAAAGATTGGCTCTTATTTATCTAGTTCTTTTAAAGTACTGAAGGATACAAAACAAGTGTGCCCCTTGTCTCCATTAATTTTCACTCTCACCTTAAAACTATTTGCCAACTATATCAGAAATAATATAAACATCAAAGGCTGTAATCTAAATGATAACTGTCATCTAAAATTCATCTTTTTGCAGATGACTTATTAATTACTAGTGGTGATATCAAAACCTCAATGGTCTATTTAGTTAAGGTGTTAGACTTTTTGAAAGTATATCTGGATTAAAATTCAGTCATAACAAAACTCAAGTGCTTTTGTTAAACAAGAAAATTACACCAAACCTAAATTATTGCAAACACTTAAACTGTGAAAGTACTACGGTAAATATTTACATGTTACTATTGAATTTATCCATAAAAAGTCAATTTCAGTTAATTCTCAACACCTCATTAACACAATCATATGCCTAATGGATGACTGGAACAAAATGTTTTTCACATTTGAAGATAGACTAACATTACTCAAAATGATTTCACTACCTAAGATTCTATTCATTAGTCAAGCATTAATCTTCCCCCACCTAAAAAAACTATTAAAAGAACCAAGGATATCCTACTCAAATTCCTGTGGTTCCCCTAAAAAAACAAGAGTTTCTTTACAATGGCATACGCCAAGTTGGGAAGAAGGGGTATTGGATTCTCTAATACTGATATGTACTTTAACTCAATTGCTATTAATACAGTTTTCTCATGGATCTATACTTCATATACTGCATGTTGGAATTCAATCCATTAATATATGTTATTTAATAATAATAAAACATTACTAGATCCCCTTATTAAATTAGAAAGAAATATCTTTATCTTGATATTAAAGACATATGTACAAAATGATAAACAAAAAACTCATATCCTTTACTATCGTAAACCAGATATTATTAAATTTTAAAAGAATCATGTATTCCAACAATTTAACTAACAGTCTATTAATAACCATATTTCCAATAGCCTTCACTGCTGAATGATTGATCTCATTTGATACAACTAGAATGTTAGAACTTAAAAAGGGGAATCTATTATACTAGAATTAGTTTTTGTCTAATAATAAAATCCATTCTGCAAATTAATTGATTGCCAGACACAGCTTACAGAACTGCAACTGTATTGATATTAAACATGCAAAGAACTAATCCAAAACAAAATTATAATGACATTAGAATTACACAATAAAAATTCATCTAAAATCTTAGATTAAATTTCCATTATCAGTAATGGATCTTATAAGAGCATCTCATTTACATCCAAAATATACAAAATTGTCAGAAGTGATTTTGGTTCTACATATATATCTTTCTGCAATTATTCTGCTACAATTAATAATCAAGAATTTTCAATAAATAATAAAGAACTTTGTTTAAAGCTAGCAGGAAAGTCCACATCTTCTCCTTAGATGTTTCTTAACACCACATAAAATTGCAATGATGTTTGAAAAAGATAATGTAAAATGTTGGAGATGTGAATTACTTAATGCTGACTGGTTTCATATGAACATTAGTTGTAGAATGGTATCTCCATTTTGGACAGAATTTAGATCTTTCTGTAGTGCCCTGTGGAATGATTATTGTATTGTTTCTGACTCTCTTATACTACTGAATATGCCAGTTCCAGAAGTCATAACTAAAAATCAAATATCTCTATTATGGGCAATTTTATCTATTGCTGGAAAAGTTGTCACAAAAAACAAACTGGAAATCTAAGTCTATTCTCATTTTATCCTGAATTTATTCATTTAGCTAAATCAGTATGAATTAGTGAAATCTCTGCTATAAAAATGAGAAGAAATAGCATAACTCATCAGCTAATTGCTGGGAAAAATTACTTAAATTGGTAGAGAAATACTAAATGTTTTTCTATTTTATATGTATATTGTTATGGACATTGTATATCATTGGCTTAGATTTATTTGGAAATATTTTACTGGATTATTGTTTTGTCAAAACAAATAAAAACATTTTTGAAAAAAAACTTTAGAATGAAATCCCCATACAGTTAAAACTTTGCTTAAACAGCATGCATTTCAAAGATGGCTCTGCTCTTCCTCCTCATATGGCTAGGTTTACTCAGATTACATTTTATCCAACTCTTACACTGACTTTGTGTCCAAATGTTTTGTATCTTATGTCTCCTCCTCATACTGTACTATAAATTTTCTACTAAAATCTTCCTAGGTTCATAGGTGTGTACTAGGGTAATGGCCCTGGAGCCTTTACAAGCCTAGCCCATAGAATTGTCCTGGCATTGTGCTGCCTGACGTTAGTTCCCAGTGCCTCTATCAGGTAGAGCCACTGGGTTGATCCCTAGGGTGAACTTACTATTACCCATCCACTCATCAAAATTTCTCTTGAAGAAGGTCAGTCAGGTGCTCTACTTGACACGTATGGGAAGTCTATTCCAGAGCATGGGCAGTCTCTGTGTGAGGAACCTGTTTCTCCAGCATATTCTGTTGATTGTGGTAATGAGGTTGAGGTCTCTGCAGAGTGTGGTGTGGAGGGATTGGGATTTCTTTAGATGTAGCATTTCTAACAGAACTGGGTCAGACATGGCTTTGTAAGTCAAGCAGAGATCACTTATAAGTAGGTGATATGAGACATAGAAGAGCTGTTTTCTTTTCAGTCTGTCCATATAGGACAAGTGTTTCATGCTTATGATCCTCTTCATGAAGTACTTCTGTGGCCTCTCCAGCTATTGCAGGTGCCTAATGAGGTACATGCCAAATGGGGCATTATGCTCTAAGATTGGTCTAATAAGGGAAGATAAGAGAGAGATGATGACCTCTTTCTTCCTGGATGCAAAACCCTTGGTAATGAGATGTGCCACATAGAAGGACTTTCTGAGCACAATGCCAATGTGGTGGTCAAAGGAGAGGTTGCTGTCAACCTGCTTCCCCAGATCTCTTATAATGCCTTCAGTGTTCAGTGGGCTCCCATCAATGTGCTAATTAGTGGGAACTGAGTTTTTGGATGATAACACATTTTTTGGCATTAAGTTTAAGGCCATGGTTTTTGACACCAGTGATTGGGCTCAGTGAAGCCTTTCTGTAGGATGTCTGTTTCACTTGGACAATTAATAATGGTTGGAACTTGGTCAGCCAGAGTCTCTTTGTGTTGGCCTGGACTTCTGAGAAGTAGATGCCGAACAGAAGAGGACCCAGGACCGATCACTGTGAGACTCCACTCATGACTGGTCGTCAGTCTGACTTGGAGTCTGCTACTTTCACACTGTGTGTTCTGTCTGAGAGCCAGTTTGTAACCCAACTAGTGATATAGGGGTTGATGCTTAGTTTGGTGAGTTTATCAATAATTCTCGAGTGAGGAATGGTATCAAAGGCCTTGGCCAGTTCAAGGTAGGCTATATGTACTGCCTTACCTTCACCCAGAGCCCTGGTGACTGACTCAAAGAAGTCAAACAAGTTGAGCAGGCATGATCTCCCTTTCACAAAACCAAATCGTGGGGTCTAGAATTTGGAGATTTCCTATACCATTGTTAATCAGGCCCATGATGATGCACTCCATAGCTTTACATATCACATTCGTTAGGCTAATGGGGCGATAATTCCCAGGGTCTGTATTCACTTCCCCTTTATGGAGAGGGATGACTGTAGCAGTGTGTCATTTCGTAGGGACAAAGCCTGAGGTGAGGCTGTGACTGAACAGGGCACACAGATGCGGTGCCAGTTCACTTTGGAGTTCATGTAGAGCACAGCCAAGGATATTATCAGGTCCCATGGAAGCTCTATTCTTGGCCTTGGACAATGCAGCTTTAACCTGTGCTGCAGTAATACTGGGTGCCTGGCATTCTTTCGATATTGTTATTGGTCCTTTTATGGGGGAGGGAGGGGTAAAGTTGGCACTGAATCTGTCAGTCAGTATGTTGGCAATATCTGTTGGCCGAGTATAGGAGGTACCATTGTGCAGTATCACACAGCAAATCTGGGTATTGCCATGGAGGTTCTTGATATAGCTATAGAAGGCACTGTGATTGTTTTTAGTGTCTGCCACAATTCTGTCTTCATAGCTGGCTTTAGAGGATTTGATGAGGGATCTCAACTTTTTGTTGAGGCTAATAAGGGAATTTTTCCATTCCTGGGACTTCACCTTTTTCTGCAACAGTTTCTTCCTTCTGTTGTAGAGTTTATTAATGGCAGGGGACCACCAGATTGGCCTCCTTTATTTGGAGGAGAGTGTCTTGGTTCTGTTGGGTAGGGCTAGTTACATGCATTTGTGTACATGTTCGTACAGTGCATTGGTGTATGATTCTGCAGTCATGCAGCTATTTTCCATTGGCATGAGTGCTGTGAAGTTAGTCACCTCTGTTTTTTTAGGAGTCCAAAGTCAGCTTTCGAGAAAATTTTCAAGGTGGTTACCTTTGCAGGGGGGGGGGGTTACTCTTCTTTTTCTCTCATTCCCCACCACTAACTGCAACTCCTCTTTTGTCCATTTATTTTCCTGCTCTTTAACATTTCTCCTTTTATACCTCTCTTATTATCAATGTTTAAGACTTGTCTGTCTGTAAATTACTACAGACCTCAAAAACATGCCATTTTGATCTTTGCCTTGCAGCCATCATAATGCAAATACATTAACTATCATATTTTATTTTTCTATTCATTAACTAGCCAATATATGTTAATTTCTCTCTTGTTTTTTGTGTTAAAATTCTATGTTCACCTAAGAAATATTTAAAAACTTGTAAATAAGCTCATGTATATAAGTTTTGCCCTGAAACTATAAATGTGCATTATGTGCAACTTAAATGTGGAGCTTTTTTACCCTGTACCTCTTCTGAAAATGAGTCAACAAACACAAATAAATAAATAAATAAATCTGTAAAAATATCAAAATCAATAACCATGTAAACTAAATATAATTTTGCATAATTTAAAATATGAAGTCAAAAAACATCTAATACTTTTAATATCACTCATAAATAAAAGTAGATTCATAAAGATATTCCTACCATTAACTAAATGCAAAGAAACTAGAGAACAAAATAGACAAATGTGATGCTTTCTTCCTTTTGAAGGGGCTTTTTGAAAAAATACAGACTTTTCAAAACAGAGTACTTCAATTTGTATGTTATGCGCACTTGAGCAATTACACTTCCAAAGAAGGAGCGGTTCGTACTACTGACATATGAAGTTAAATTATTCTAATAAAATAAATAGTTAACACAAATTTCATAGAGAAGTTAATGTTATTCAAAATTCATGCCCAATGTTATATCTATATCTGTATGTATGTATATAATATATATAGATATCACACACACACACACACACACACACACACACACACACACACACACACACACACACACACACACACACACACATATGCAGCCAAACACATGCATACAATATCTACATTTAGTGGATTTCACAATTTTGTTAAAAGGACATGAAAATGCAGTTTACTGTGAATTTATTACCTGCTATGGAAATATTGCTTAATGCTGAGCTGCAGTATTAACCCAAACAAATAGATTAAAACATGTTGCAGAAGACAGCATGCAGCATAGAGAGTCATTCAGGATACCTGCAGAAATGTAGTTAAAATAAAAGCTTAGAACAGCATGGCTCAGATATTTGCCTCTTGATAAAGAGGGAATGTCATGTCTTAAAGTGGGGACTCTTGGTTGTTCCTTGACACAACATTGACTGTGAAAGACATTTACCTCTCAGTAAAAAGGTACCATTAGGACCAAGGGAATGAGTTTTGCTGTTTACCAGCCACAGTGTTTTCTGCAAAAGGCATGTGTCTCTCTTTCTGGTAAGTATAGCTGCTAAGTGTGATGAAATTTTGAAGATACTCACTGGAGAGTTCATTGGATGAGAGCATCAAGAAATCAAAATATACCTTTAGACCTATTTGCAGGACTACTTGAAATTTGACTAACATTAATAGGAACCTTTGATGGATGTGATACCAGAACTGTAATATATATTTTTAGAGATGGGTCTTGTTAAAATATTAGCCTTGATTTTATCTTACCTTTATATTTCATTTTACAAATACTAAAAATATACATATATGTGTAAGTGTATTAACAAAGCGTTGGCATACCCAAAACTCAACTGATCAACAAAGGAAAACAAAAACTCTTTCTTTTGTGATTGGTGTATTATAAAATAACCAACAGCACCAGACACACTTTGTCTGAATAGTGATAATGTTAAAATGCCGAAATTCATATGTCCGAAACCATATGTTCAACATTCAAAATGTCGAACATATGTAAAACAAAACAAAAAAATAGCAAACACTTACCTAAACACTGCCAGCAGGGGGCAAGCCCCGCTGCACCCCCTGTGGGGGTCTTTACCCCACACATCCCCTGTAACTTAAATATGCCAACTCCGAGATTGCACTACAGTTCAGGGATGGAAATCTTTCCATTCCGCACTGTACGGAGATGCCAGTTCCGAATTGTCTGCATTTTAAATGTGGATCATATGGTCACAGCCATATGAATTTTGGCATTTTGAAGTGTCAACAATGTGAAGGACACACACACACACACACACACACACACACACACACACACACACACACACACACACACACATATATATATATATATATATATATATATATATATATATATGTATATATATGGTTCCCTATCAGAAGCCTGAAACACTATAAGCCTGAAAATCAAAATCCTGAAACCAAAAGCCTGAAAATTCAAAATCCTGAAAACCCAAAATCCTGAAACTCAAAATCCTGAAAACACAAAATGGACATACTGACGTCATTGTGGCTTTGCTATTGTTAGCCCTGTGGTGTTAGGTCATGCGTTGGGTTCAGGTAAGTGTGCAGTTGGTTTTATGTTAGGGTTAGGGGCGGTTTAAGTGAGTTAGGGTTAGGGCGCAGGTTAGGCATGTACTCAATAGTGACAAATATTGGGGTTAGGGGCGGTTTAAGTGAGTTAGGGTTAGGGCGCGGGTCAGGTGAGTGTGCGATAGTGACGGACCTTAGGGTTAGGGTTAGGGTCAGGGTCAGTTGGTAGATATTAGTGTCTTTATAGTGACATATTAGCATTATTTGTGTTTTCAGGATTTTGAGTTTCAGGATTTTGGGTTTTCGGGATTTTGAATTTTCAGGCTTTTGGTTTCAGGATTTTGATTTTCAGGCTTATAGTGTTTCAGGCTTCTGATAGGGAATCATACATATATATATATATCTATATATATATATATATATATATATATATATATATATATGAATGTCTGCGTTGTGCTGGATTAACAAAATCACACCAATCACTGAAGAAAGAGTTTTTGTTTTCCTTTGTTGATCAGTTGAGTTTTGGGTATGCCAACGCTTTGTTAATACACTTACACATATATGTATATTTTTAGTATTTGTAAAATGAAACATAAAGGTAAGATAAAATCAAGGTTAATATTTTAACAAGACCCATCTTTCACCCTGTAATTAACTTTGCAAGCAGTGGATACTAATACAACTGTTTTAACTATTTTTTAATTACCTGAGATGAGTATGTTGCAGTGTGTTTATACCCTTTCTCACTTTTCCCATACTCTGCATATGTTCATTTTTTTTTTCAGTCAGTGACTCGGACATACCTGGACACATCCCAGCTATGCTCAGTGCTAGACTAATCTTTCTAATCTACTTATTATCTAGTAGTGGTAACTGCCTCTTTATTTTTCACATTTGTCACAGAAAAACATCACACCTCCTGATTTACTCTTTCCTCCATTTTTTTCTTCTTTTACCTTTCCTTTTCATATCTCCTTTCATTTTAATTTAATCTTTACTTTACTTTTCTTCATTTCCCTCTTTTTCTCTATCTTCCTTGTATATTCTCTGCTATATTCTTCATAACAAACCTTCCTTGCATATATAACCTATCTCCCAGTAGTGTACCAAGGGTGAGGTGAAAAGAGGCAACTGCCGTGGATGCAAAGTATAAGGTGGTGCAATTTATTTTTTTTTGTCTTCAGCTGAAGAGATGAGAGGAACTTAGATATGTATAAGTACAAATGTTTGCCTTTCTATAACTGAACTACATTTATTTGGCTTTTTTTTGATGGATAGATTTTACTGTAGTAGGAAGCCAGTCGGTACAAATTTCTTTGTTTGTTTTTTGTCTTTCATCAATTTTCCCTTCTTTTATTCTCATCTTCTTATTCTCCTATTCGTTCATGCTCCTTTACAGATCCCCCATCTTCCTTATTCATAATAAGCCTGCATACCATAACTGTATTAATCAGGATTTCATATTTTTCTTCAGCTGAACTAGATTTCTTATAGATTCATAGGTAGGTACTAGGCTATTAGCCCTAGGGCCTATATAAGCCTAGCCAAAAAGGTACCCTGGCTTTCACCACCCAAGAAAATTATTTTCCTGTGCCCTTGTCGAGCAGAGCCACAGAAGTGATCCCTGGGGTGAATTTCCTATTTCCCATCCAATCATCAAGATTTTTCTTGAAGAGTGCTAATAAAGAACTTTGTTTGACATAGATAGGTAGTCTGTTCCAGAGTATGGGAAGTCTCTGGGACAGGAATCTATCTCTCCAGCATGTTCTGTTTATTGTGATGACAAGGTTTAAGTCCTTAGAGCATGTAGCTCGGAGGGATTGGGATTTCCTTAAGTGGAGCATGTCCAATAACTCTGGGTTTGACATAGCTTTGTATGTTAGGCAGAGATCGTCTCTGAGTAGGCGATATGCGACGGAGTAAAGCTGGAGTTTTTTGAGACGGTCTGCATAGGGCATCTATTTGAGGCCAGTAATCCTCTTTGTGAGGTATTTCTGTGGCCTTTCCAGTTGTTGTAGATGTCTTGTGAGGTACATACCACAAGGGGTGTTGTACTCTATAATGGGTCTAATGAGTGATGAATAGAGGGGAACAATTACCTCTTTTTTTCTGGATGAGAAACCTTTTGTGATGAGGTGAGCCACATAGAAGGATTTCTTGACCACTGTGGTGATGTGATTATCAAAGGAGAGACTACTGTCCACCTGTTTCCCAAGGTCTCTTATCAAATTTTCAGCAATAAGTAGACTACCAGCTATGTGGTAGTTCATGGGTACAGAGTTTTTACCAAAGAGGATGACAATACACTTTTTGGCATTAAGCTTCAGGCCATGGCTTTGACAACAGGCATCTGTCTCAGTGAGGCCCTTTTGTAGTATGACCACATCCTTAGTAGTTTCGATTATGGCTCCTAGTTTGCAATCATCTGCAAACTTTGTTAGCCAAAGACCTTCCGTGTTAGCCTGTACTTCAGAGAAGTAGATACCAAACAGGAGCGGACCCAGGACTGAACCCTGTGGTACTCCACTTGTCACTGGTCTGAAGTTGGATTTCGAGTCTGCTACTTTCACAGTGTGGGTTCTGTCTATGAGCCAGTTGGCAACCCATCTTGTGACATAGGAATTTATACCTAGTTTAGTGAGCACTGAGCTTAGCTATAATTCCAGAGTGGGGGATGGTGTTGAAAACCTTGGCGAGATCTAGATAAGTTGTGTGAACCACCTTACCCTCATCTATGGCTTTGGTGACTGCTTCAAAGAAGTCAATCAGGTTTAGGAGACATGATCTGCCTTTTACAAACCCAGACTGGGTAGGGTCCAGAGTTTGGAGATTGCCAATGTCTTTGTTTATGAGTTCCATTATGATACGTTCCATGGCCTTGCAGACCAGGCTCGTCACGCTAATGGGGCAGTAGTTCCTGGGGTCCGTCATGGCTCCCCCTTTGTGGAGTGGGATAACTATTCTGGTGCACCATTTAGTGGGCACAAAGCCTTAGGTGAGGCTATGATTGAACATGGTACTTAGGTAGGGTGCCAGTTCATTCTGTAGTTCATGTAGACCACAGCCTGGGATATTGTCAGGTCCCATGGATGCTGTGTTCTTGGCTTTGGAGAGTGTGTTTTTTACCTGTGCAGCCGTGATTACAGGAACTTTGCATTCTTATGATATAGAGATGGGCCCTCTAGGGGGTGAGAGGGGGGTAAAGTTATCACTGAACCTATCTGCCAGGATGTTGGCAATATCAGTTGGTTCTGTATATTTAATGCCATTGTGCTGTAACTCAGAGCAGATCTGAGTGTTGTCATTGAGATTCTTGACATAGCTATAGAATGCTTTATGGTTGTTTTTAGAGTCAGTGGCAATTTTGTTTTCGTAACTAGCTTTGGAGGATTTTATGAGGGATCTCAGCTTCTTACTGAGGTTGACCAGGGAGTTCCTCCAGTCATGGGATTTTTACTCTTTTTTGCAACAGTTACTTTCTTCTGTTGTAGAGTTTGTTTATGGCAGAGGACCACCAGATTGGCTTCCTTTTTTTGGAGGATAGCATTTTGGTTCTTTTAGGGATAGCATGATCCATGCACTCATGTAAGTGCTTATAAAGTGCATTTGTGTAGGATTCAGCAGTCGTACCTCTATTGTCCGTCTGCATGGTGCTTCATGTTAATCATGTGTAATTTTTGCTTGCATCATTTTAAGTATTTTGCCTCATCTATTAACCTCGTTCAGTAAGTTCAGCAATGCTGTATTAGTTTCATTTGATTGTATAAAATTTGCTGTTTGTGTGAAAGTGATTTCTGTTGTATATGGAACTTTAGTTTAAGCTTTTTTTATTAATAATGTTGTGGGAAGCTATTCTCCCCAGGCCTCCACTAGGAAAAGAGATTTTATCCAGCTAGATTTTCCTAGTAAACAAAGGCAACAAAATAAATAAATATATACATCCATACTTATATATGGTAGGCATTATAGTCCTTAAGAAGTCCTACAGGTTTCTAAAATGCTTTATCACAATTTTAAATGGGGGTCCTCTTCCAGTTTTTTTGTTGCAAACCTTGGGGATGACTGCTATATAACAGTTCAAATAGTGTGAATTTATTTGAAGCTTGGAGCATTTCCCTTACTACCAAAAAGAAGATGTACATACATACATACATACAAATATTTCAAGCACAGGCATTAATCCCCTTCTAGCTGGCCAATATACCAAAACACTTGTTCCAATAATAAGTGTCCAGGCTGTTCTTAAAAATATCTAAACTAGTACTTGCTTTAATGCAATTTGGTAGTCTATTCCATGCATCAGCTACTCTGTCAGAGACCCAATTAGTACACTTCTCATTCCTATGGAATCTTCTACATAGACTGTCTAATGATTCTCTAGTACTTTTTGATAACCCCAAACATTCCCAGAGGTTGTTGTCTCTAAGTGCCCTATATACCTGAATAAGGTCTCCTTTTAGATATCTGTAAGAGATACTGTACAAGTTCAGATATTTTAGTCTTTCTTAATAACTTAAATTTTCACATCAATGGATGCCCCTGGTATATTTCCACTGTACTCTTTCCAGTTTACTCATGCTTGTTTTCTTATAGGGTTTCCATATTATCATTCTATTTCAATTTTGGGTCTAATGTAACTGACAAACAATGCCTTCATTATTTTTCATTTATAAATCTTTTTATGCAACCTATAGTTCTATAACTATCATTCACCACTTGGTTGATATGATTAGGAAAACCCATAGCTGAATCTACCCATATACCCAGGTCCTTAAATGAGTCTACAGTTTGAATCATGGTGTGCTGTATTTAAATATTCACCTTTCAATTTATGTCTCCCAAATCTCATATGCTTAGTTTTTTATGAATTTCTCAGCATATTATTCTCCTGTGCCCATATGGTTAATTTAGTCAAGTTATTTTGCAGACACGCCTTATCTGTAACACATGTAATCATTTACCCAATTTCAAGTCATCTGCATATAGACTGTAGAACACCTCAGATGAAAAAGTTAAGTCTGACACATACAATTGAAACAAGTAGGGGCCTAGGACAGAGCCCTGTGGAGCTCCCTGACTGTAACCAAGGATTGTACCTGCCCAGTTGCTGTATGATACTTGGCATGTCCTATTTGTAAGCCATGCAGCTATTCAGCTTATCAAGAGTACATCAGTGCCTAGATGCACTAATTTATTGATCAGTGTTTTGTGTATGACACTGCCAAATGCTATAGTTAAATCTATATAAATTACATCACAGTGCAATTTTTCATTCATAGCTGTTATTGTATTGTTAGAGAACATCATGTTATAGGCGGTAATAGATCTATTTTCAACATATGCATGCAGATATATGGTCTCAAGTCAAAACCTATCCAGTTCTGACAATAACTTATCCAATATTACCTTCTCCATTATTTTTCCACAAGATGAAAGTAGACTTAAGGGTCTATATGACTCTGGGTTTGTCCTATCTCCTTTCCCTTAAAGACATGTTTAATAAGCACGTCTCCAATTTTGAGGAATCTCCCCATATTTATATGACCTAGTGAATAATAGGTATAATGATACTGTAAGTTCTTGCTGAAGTGTTCTCGGGTCATTGTTAAAAATTCTGTCCCCTCTCTGCTCTTTGTTGGATCCTGTTTGCTCAGTTTTTCAATATAATCTAATTTGGTTCCAGTATCTGGGGTTACCTGGATGTCACTAGGACACCTTATCACCCCTTTTGTGGAGCCAGATTGTTTTGCATAAGATTTTGTAAATATGTCTATAATCTGTTGTGTTTGAGAATAAATTTTAGAATCTGCACACAGTTTATCAATGTGTGTGTCTTTACTCCTTCCACATCTTATGTAGCTATAAAAAGATTTCCTATTATGCTCAATATATTTATATCAATTTTCTTCAAATGTTTCTAGATCTTGTCTCACACTATGCTTAATCTGTTTGTCCAGGTTGTTTATTTCAGTTTCCAAAGTTGTAGTTTGAAGCTCTCTTCCGTTTCTTATATTTTTTGTCTCTCGTCTTAATTACATATCTTGTTCTTATGGAAATATATCCCCCTAATGCTGTCTGCCTAAATCCTGATGTTAAACATTTTTTTTTTTGCACTCAAACAATTTCTCTTTCTTAACTTTCCACATTCCATCTGCAGTTTTTCCACTGAACACCTCACTCCAGTTAGTTTTACATTGTGACTGTTTTGCTTCCATATAATCTGTAATAACCTTCTGTGCATTGGCTTAGATTTTAGTTTGGCAGAATTATCTAGTAAAAAATTAATCTTTATTACCCCATGATCACTGCACGTCAATGGTCGTAAAAGTTGACTTGAAGTTACAGTAATTTCTTTGGGAACACAAACAATGTCTAGTATGTTCAGTCCCATTAGTTTTTTTTTACAATCTGAAGCAATTGTTGTTCTTGATTATACACTGTGAATAATTTCTTTACTAATGTTGTTGAATCAAAATTATTCCAGTGTGTTTCTGGTTAATTTAAGTCCCCAGCTAATATTATTCTTCCCTCCTGTGTTTCATGCAAGAAATGTATAAATTCCTCTAGGTCATCTGCACTTGACTTTGGTGGTCTATACATGCCAACAATTGTTATATGTTCCAGGATTGTCTTTATTGTCACAGTTACATAGTCTATAGTATTGGTGTCATCACAGAACATGTAATAATCACAGGTCTCATAACTATCTCTTATCCCCATCATAACACCTTCACCTGATTTTTTTTGTTAGAATGTCTGTTACAGTAAAAGCATTTATACCCTGACTGAACTGGTTTCCAGTCATTGTTCTTTACCCATGTTTTACAAACTATAACAACATCAATCTTGTGGGAACG